>NC_141021.1:43062500-43230000 GCF_052040795.2 Danio rerio | reverse complement strand
GTAACAAATTATAATTATTAATATAATTTATCATTATAAATTGTAATTTCGACAGTTTAGTTTTACTAAGCAGAATCCCATTTTTCTATGAATTGTATACAGTATATTTACACATTTAATTAACCATATTTTAATTCAAAATATAAGGAATATTGCAAAAGCAAGGTTAATAAAAAGTAAATTACATTATACTCCATTTGCACACTAGGGCTGTACAATGTTAGAAAACCCATTGAAATTGATATTTGTTCCATATAATATATATTGAGATTAACATTTAATTTCACCAAATTAATTAAATATCTCTATTTGTAAAGTTATTACTTTAGATCGACTGGGGTGATTTGTATGGAAGTGAAATAAAAATTTATTTTATGTAATTTATTACTGTATATTTATATAACAAACAAACTACAATCATAAATAAACACAGTGGAGCTGGAGTTGTTAAAGTCACGTATGCTCTTTATGTTCTCTTAAATTCTTAAAATGTTCACATAGGCCTTAAAACACAGGAAAATGTTCAACTTTCACTCTATAATGGTTCAATTCTCCACAAATTTCAAGTGTTTTCACCTGTGGATTTTGGTTATCTATAATCATATATATATATATATATATATATATATATATATATATATATATATATATATATATATATATATATATATTCAACATTGCATATCTTGCATGCACACATTGAGATATTAATGCTCAAATGATATATTGTGCAGCCTTAGTACACAAACACAGGATATATTTATATTAAATTATAGGCAACACAATACTACACTCAATCAATATTTGGTGAAATAACCATCATTTTCTATTTTCTATTCTGAAGACATTTGTTATTTCTAGTTTATAAAAAAATTCTAGTTTCTAAAGAAAAACAAGCTCTATAGATAAACTTTAAATCAGGGGTCTCAAACTCAATTTACCTGGGGGCCGCAGGAGGCAAAGTCTGGGTGAGGCTGGGCCGCATAAGGGATTTCACAAAAAAAAGTCCTCAAATGTCATTATTAACAGTTTTAATTATTTCTTCTGAACATGAAGTTTCACCTAAAAAAAAGGCGTATATATGTATAAATAAAACACCCCCACCCCACTCCAGTCACATCAGCCTGTACCAGTCTGTATCTACCTATAATATCAATATATATAAGATGCAGGGCAGGCATGTGCACACATAGGGCTCAACCTGTGCAGAGCACATGCCCTTTTTAGTCTTGCATAGAAAGTGCCCTTCCAAAATGATCAAAAGTGCCCCCGCGACGCGACACACCCTCGGTCCTGACCTTCAGTAGGCGCGCGATAACACCGCTCGAGTACGCGCGCGACAACACAGCTGATCAGAACGCGCGCGACAACGCGCATTGAGTGACAAGCGCGCTGTGTATGGATAGAATCAGCGGAGCGGGGAGCGCTCTCTCTCCCCGCTCAGCTGATTCTGTCAGAGTACAGCGGTCGGCGCGGGCCACAAAAATTTTGCACTGAGGGCCGCAAATGGCACGCAGGCCGCGAGTTTGAGACCCCTGCTTTAAATAAATAAACTTTTAAATAAATAAGCTTTAATTTGAAAAAATTCTATCATAACTTAACATAATAAAACTAATAACACTGTAAGCAAACCCATACATAACCTAGTAATACCTTTTTTATTTTAAGCCTGGCAAGTCTAATATATATGAGCAATTCCAGCATTTTGGAAATTATGGACATTTGCAGTAAAATCTCAAAACATAAACTCACATTATATTGAAACATCTTTTTATATTTTTCAAAACAACATACCACAGAGTTATGGGAGCAGAAAAATGTAGTGAACTTATTTTACATTTTAAATGAGGGAAATAAACATGCGTTATGGATATGACGAAAAAAGTACGCAAGTTTATAGTGTACAATATACTTCAGAGAAATTCTGTGAATTATACTGCACAACCCAAAAGAAACAATGCTAATCAAAAGGATAAGAGTTCTCTCCATAAAACAAAAACGATTGATTTTGTTTTATTTGACTTCTTTTTTTTTTGCATTTATGAGGAAAAAGCTCCGTTATGGATGTGACACCTCTCCATTTTGGATGTGACATAAGTGAAATTGCCACTTGCGTGATTTTGGTAAATCAATTATAATAGTTTGAAAACATTAACAGAGACATTTTTGAGTATTTTTAAAGCACAGTAAAATACTTGCCTACACAAAAAATGCAAAAACTGTTTCGATATTTTGGTGAAAACCTTTTTTTTTCATGGCAAGGTTGACATTTGCATAGAATTGCTCATATGGCTGTTATTTGTGTACAAATGGCAAACAGCATTCTAAACAAACAAATTTAGGAAGAAACTCTTGATGCACACAGAATTAACCACAAGCGATTAAAACCTAACTGAATCAACAAAAAGCAACTGTGTGTGTGTGTGTGTGTGCACCAAGCATAGGTGTAAATGTGCCAGTGTCTGTAAAAAGGCGCATGTGTGTGTGTGTGTGAGGCAAGCGTCAGTGAGTGTGTCGGGTGTTTGGGTCTTCATGATAGCATCTCCTAAAGTGGCCTCCTGTCGGCCGCCAGAGACTCTCACATTTCCGAGTGCTCTGATGCTTGAGCTTGACAACAGCAGCCCACGAGGCACCTGAGCTCTGGAAGCAGACGCGCTGTCTGCGTGATTGACAGCCGATACAGGAAGAGAGGTGTGGCTCACCACTTAGACAGACACTTGTCAATTCAAAACCAAAATTAACATTCAAAGACAACAACAAAACAAATTATATTATTATTTAAAAAGAGAATAAGAGAGAAAGAATGTTACTGGTTTTTGGTGCAATGTGCTGAGCTATTGATGACTTTACATTTTATTCTATGAAAATAATAGGAAATTATGACATTATGAAACTAAACTAAAATAATGTCATGATGTAATAATTAATTTTTAATATATAAACTACCAGTCCAAATTTATGAAAATATGTAGGTTTATTATTTTTTATTTTATTTTATTATTTTAAAGTTTTATTATTTATAGGTTGCATTTATTTAACTAAATAAAACTATTATTTTCAACTTAAAATAACTGCTTTTAACATTAATAAAATTTGCTGTGCAATTGATTGCTGTGATTTTTCAGATGTTTTCAGCATCATCACTCCAGGCTCCTTTAGGAATCGTTCTACTATGCTGGGGTGCACTTCTGAAAACCAACATTAGCCAACTAAGGTTGCAAGTTCCGTTGTTACAAACATAGTTCATGGATTCATTGATGTTTCCCAAATCCATTGTTTCTATGAACACTCCCAAACTGCGTCGCAAAACTTGTATGCTTGTAACAAGAGCTGTAGTGATTGGTTGTGTTATATTTCCAGTTCCGGATTCCCCCACAAGTCCAAAGACATGTGGTACAGGTAAATTGGGTAAGCTAAAATTGACCATTGTGTATGAGTGTTTGTGAGTTTCCCAGTGATGGATTGCGACTGGAAGGGCATCCGCTGCATAAAACATATGCAAGATAAGTTGTCGGTTCATTCCGCTGTGGCAACCCCAGATTAATAAAGGGATTAAGCCGAAAAGAAAATGAATTATTATTATTATTGTTGTTGTTGTTGGTGGTTTTTTTCTTAAATAGCCTACTGTAAATTACAACCATAAACAATTTTTTGATTTAAATATGAGATATGAGTGTTAGCTAAATAGTTTTATGTTGTAGAATATAATATGGAATATTCTCAATAATATTTGTAAAGGAAATATTGGACCTATATGTGCTGTTTACATGTATTTAATTTAATATAAAAAATAAGTGCATGCATTTACTAAACTAATATTGGTGCATGTGTGTAAAATAATACAATAAAAAAATTGATGGTCATTATCTCTAAAGAAGTTGTTACTCCGGCCCGTTTAGAGCGTCATTATGGAGGTTTAACATTATAATAAACAAGGTTCAAACGATAGATCAGTGACAGAGAAAAGTACGGTTTTGGTGAAACACTACATTGTTAATTTTTTTAAATGATGCATCGTACAACGATAGTTCAGCCACTAGTTATGCCGTTGTTTGGGAAACGCACCCCTGATTGGCTGCTCTATTATATGCTAATAAATAATGGTTCTTATTATTATCAGTTTTTTTCCGGCAGCTGGGGTGCCGAAAAAAAAGTTAAATAACGGCTCTTAAATTACAGTAATTTACCGTAAAATAACGAACATTAAATTACAGAAATTTAACAGAAATTTAAATTTAAGAACATTTTTGTAATTTAACGTCAGTTTTCTTTCTTTTTTTTTTTACAGTGTACATTTAACCAGTGGTGGAAAGATTACTGAAAAACCATACTCAAGTAAAAGTACCATTACTTCCCTCAAAATGTTGTGCAAGTAGAGTAAAAGTAAAAAATATCTGTTGTCTGTTGTATCACTTACTCTTTCAATTACTCACTACCTTTTGGCTTAGTCCCTGATTTATCAGAGAGAACATCACAGCAAAATAAACCGCCAATTACTCTGCCATACATTTATATGGTGAAAGCCCTTCAAGTTGCACACATATTACCAATGAAATAATAAAAAATAATCACATATAATGTCATTTTCTTTGAGATGTTTGTTTGTTCACTGATTTCATCCAAGTTCAGTATCTTCCCAGTATAGCATGCACCTCATGTTTTGACAGCTTAATTAAACTTTCATTAAAAGTGAATATTGTGCAAATGTGCCCTTCAGACATCACTTGAAGCATACACAGAACAAAAAAGCACTTAATTCTCTAATTCTGTTATGATGTTCCTTCGTCCAAATTGTTCTGCACAGTTCTGGGTCAAGTAGTCTCAGTTGGGGGTCATGGTTGTGTCTATGTGCATCTGTACCCATTGTTCTGCTCTCTGTGAGTGTGTGTGTGTGTACCATTCTGTCTGACTAGGAAGAGGCCTAAATTGCTGGGGTCCTCAAAGTACTTTGACCACAAGTCCTTTCTCAGTTCTCTGACAGAGGTCGTTGTCCTTGGCAACTGGGAAAAAAAAAACAACACAAAAAGCTGAAGATTTGAAGGAAGGCAATGGAAATCCTGCAGGCACACACTGTCCCTTTTTTCTTTTGCAAAAGCTTCACCATGATAGTTTAACTTTGTGACAAATGTAACGTTCAAGTAAATCCTGCACACATACACATTTACATGCACAAAAATGGGGGCACACATTTACACAACACCGCCTTTAACAAATTTTTGCCATTACTTGATAAATCAACAGGGTTTGGGGGGCTGAAAACAAACTTTTCTAAAGAGGTTTTAAAATTCAAGATTTTTGAAATCTCTACTGATTTATCCTACTCAGACTCAATGGAAATATCTGTCTTGACCTACATACCACAAAATACATGGCTCCTGTAACTTTTTGTTGCATGTTTCAGATGGCAAATCCACTAGAGGGTGCAGTTTACAACTTTGGGAATCTGAAATGTATTAGTAGAAGGAAACATATCTGAAGCAAACAACAAAATGTACCCTACATTTTGTTATAAGCTTCAGATACACGTCTTTCTAATACACGTTCATGAGAAGGCGGGACTTCAGATTAGCAGATCACCCAGCAAACCACTGACCAAAAGCTCTCCCTAAACCCAAACAATAGTGTTTTCAAAAGCAAACGTAAGAGAAAAGAGCACCGTGACCACAGCTTTACCTTGACATTTTATATCTTTTATCTCTTTTGTGGAACTGCATTTCATTGGACTCGAATCTGAGCGCTCCACATCACAAGTACAACAGTGTACAATGTGAGCTACCACGAAAACTGACCACAATACAAAAATTGTCCATGTAGAGATAGATAGGTAAGAAAATGATTACAAATCATAGACATAGTTGTTTTGTAGTAATTATTGGTGTTACGTGCCATCAGCACATATTTATTTATTTCCCTTATTTCTCTGCCTACTGCTGTCCCTGGTTGGCTGTTTTACTTTTTACTGCTGCAACCAATCTCATTTCTGTTTCATCCTGATTGGTTCCTGCTTTATAACTCAGTACCATTTTTTACCAATCCCCTCATGCCAGCTCTCCTTTATAAACGCTTCATTCTGGCAGTTTGACAGTCTTTCGGCAGTTTAATTCACAATGTGTTGTTGTTATTTGACTTTTGTTGCTGTCTATTCTCACCATTTTGTTACTATTCCTTCCCTACCCTTGTGTTTGTCATTGAGGCTAGAAAGGCTAATAGGTAAGTAAGTCACGTAACATACATCTCAACACCTAGATTTACAACTCTCTAGATACACTAGATTAGAGGGTGTGCGCCAACTCTTTTTTGTTTGGTGTTTTTGGTTAAGTTGTTTTGGTTTTAAGTTGTTAGTTTGTGTAGATTAGCTAGGACATCATTTACCTTAAAGATTTACTTTTCATATCTTTTTTTACCAGATTAAATAAGAGGTGATTTTTGGACATTAGTAAGACTAACCGGGTTTGTTTGGTTTTCTTAAGCGCCACCACTAGTCAGTCTTTTTAAATTTCATTGTTTATTGTCTCTAGAATTGTAAATACTGTAAATAACTCACTTACTGTTCAACCATCCCCACTTGTAGATAAATCACTATTATTTGTACTCCAGTTATTGTTGTCTGTTCTTACTTTGAAGCACAATTTTCTTTGAGTTTCTTTTGTGACCAAGTCCTCAATACAAGTGTGCAACCCCATTTCCCTAGACAACCCAGGGGTGTAACATTGGTGTCGTGCAAATAACTGCACAAAAAGAATCCTTTATTCAACAATAATATGTAACTGTATATATCATCAGTGTAAAAAGAAACTAAAGTTGTTGGTCTCATACTGCCCAGCAGTGTTTAAATTAACAAGAAACTGCAGTCAAACTGTATGCTGATTGCTGGTTTCACAAAAATGCAGGCTGAAGCATGTATTTCCAATGAGCATGTGTTGGATTCATCTCTATTTTCATCACAATTTTTTTGAAAACAGTGATGTCATGCACATGTGTTCTGGATCTAAGCATGAACAATAGTTGACATCCAAAACAATGAGGGACTACAGTGCAGTTTTTGCGCCAAGTATATATTTTTAAAGACACTGAATAGCATTGCCAACTACTGGCCTGGCATGTATGAGACACTGTTTTAATTATTTTAGCAGATCAGTATAAACCAGATTATTTAGGCAACTTTGCTGTCTATACTTTTTAACACAGCTTATCAGATACACAAGGGAAAAACTTTTCACTTAGACTCATGGGTAACATAAGTTTACATAAACACAGTAATTTATATGTGGTATAAATTATATGTTTATATAACCAAGACAAATGGATTACAATAGAGCATTGGAGAGCATCAGAATTAACTCCGTAATTATATTTACAGTTACGTTAATAAATTTGCCACACACTTTCATCCAAAGTGACTTACACTGCATTGAAGGTACTTAGCTTTATCAGTTCCTACTTTACTCAGGAATTGAATACACCTTAAAATATTTAACAGAACATTCATCAATTGTTTCCTATAACAAAGTGAGTTGGAATCTTGTAGACTCACATTCATGAAAATCATTTTTAATTCATAAAAACAAAAGCACCCATCAGAACCTATTAAAGACAATGTGAATTGAAGAGGATGGAAATAGGTTGACAGACAGACTTAGTAGGGCAGAGTGTGTGCAGGAGTTTGGGGTCCACAGAGAGTAGAGGTCGTGCCTCTGGCCCGAGGGTAAGACCACTAACTGAAGAGTCAATGGGCCCCTAATAAGGTGCTGGGGGGAGGAGAAGACAATAAGATAAATATAGACTAAAGATGGGACAAAACAAAGAGAAGTGGTTGAGATGAACACAGTGAATGGGCTCCAATTTAAACCGGTTTCCAGGCATGTATGAGTGTGACAATCGTTTGGACACCCCATTAGTGGACTACACAAACTGCTTTAAATGTACTTTCTAATAAAAACATGACACTGTTCTTTGTCTTAATCTCAAAACATACAAAGTTTTAAAAATGTGATGCAATTTTAAAGTAAACTTAATGTACAGAATTAAGTCCAATCTTCATAACTAAGATTTGTAAAAATAATATTGTTTGTTGAATAATTTCTACAATTGATGTTTAATTTGCAGTACTCATTCATTCATTCATTTTCTTTTCGGCTTAGTCCCTTTATTAATCTGGGGTTGCCACAGCAGAATGAACCGCCAACTTATCCAGCATATGTTTTTATGCGGTGGATGCACTTCCAGCTGCAACCCATTACTGGGAAACATCCATACACACCAATTTACACTCATACACTATGGTCAATTTCACCTTACCCAATTCACCTGTACTGCATGTCTTTGGACTGTGGGGGAAACCAGAGCACCCGGAGGAAACCCATGCGAAGGCAGGGATACCATGCAAACTCCACACAGAAACACCAACTGAGCCGAGGTTCGAACCAGCAACCAATCGACCTTCTTGCTGTGAGGCGACAGCACTACCTACTGCGCCACTGCTTCGCCCAACCTGTTAGTTACTTGTTTATTTTTGTTTTTAGCTTTTGTTTTTGTCTTACCTGCTTTTTGGAATCATTCTTCACTTAACTTGAACCATGTCGTTGTGGTCAATTCCTCTCCGCATTTCAAGTCCATAATTGAGATGCTAAATTGTCCGTAGTCTATGTGTGAATTTGTGTGTGGATGTTTCCCAAAGATGGGTTTCGGCTGGAAGGGCATTCGCTGTGTAAAAACTTGCTAAATAAGTTGGCGGTTCAATACACTGTGGCGACCCCGGATTAATAAAGGGACTAAGCCGACAAGAAAATGAATGAATGAAAATAACATGTTGAGAATATGGTAAATTCTGAAAACATGATAAAAATCAGGAGAGAGCTTTTCTTTTTCTAGATTGCTTTTCAAAACACCCTGGTTGGGTCTAGGGAAGAGGATGGATGCTGGTCAATCAGTGCTTTTGAAAATACTATCGGTAGGGTTTAGGGTAGGGGGAGGGTGACGGTATTATTTGGTTGGTCAGTCAGTAAATTAGGCAGCTTCTGGTGGATTTACGCAAGAAGAGCAGACACCAATGGCACTCACGAAAGAAACAGATCTGAAAAAAGCATACACAGTGGCCTTTGGTGGATTTGCAAAAACAAAAACTGCAAAAAAAAAATAAAAATAAATAAATAAATAAATAAATAAATAAAAATTTAAAAACCTTGCTCTTGGGACCTATTTGGTGCTTTCCAGGAATGTATATAGGTGTACATAATCAGAATGAGCGTGGGTTGGAAAAATGCTCCAGTGCATGATGGGAACATCAGTACCAGAAGGTTGAGTAGGGTTTATTTAATTTGCTTTTTTTATTAAAAAAATAATTGTACAGTTACAAATAAGTTACACCTTTAATTTCTATAACACTTACAAAAACAATGCCTTTACTACATTACAAAAACAAATCTTGCTGCCTTAAATTGTTTACTTGAATCAAATTAACTTTTTGAGTCATCTCAACTTACATCAATCAAACTGAATAACAATATTGGTCCCTATCACACACTCTCAGTTTATTCATGACAGTTTGAATAATGTTTTTATTATCATTATTAATATCATTTAAAATCTTTGCACTTAACAAACAAAATTAAATATGTAGGCAATAGAGTGAGTTTCCACTATTTCTTCATTCTACAAAAGTAAAGGAGTAAAGGTAAAGTAAAAAGAAAGTAAAGAGGCAGAATGGAGGAGGCTCATTGTTTATCCTCACGCTGCAGATGGTCTGTTGAACTTTTTTTGCTTGCGAATAGTTCAGTTTTTCCACTTACAAAGTCTGCCATGTAAATAGCAAATGTGCCATGGTGCGAAGCAAATGACTCTTCAGTGTTTTCTCTAGGATTTTTTTCCAGCTGTGGCAGCAGGGCTTTTTTTGCACAATGACAAATTGATTTCAATGACAAATTTCGTGAGCGAAGTATTACAAGTCAAGATTGCATTCATGTAATGCTTGCGCGGGGGTTTCCTCTGTTCGTTCACAAAACTTCTTGCACGCCCTCAAATGTATGCTGCTCAAATGCATTTTCTTGTGCGCTGTCCAATAAACGCTGCTGAAGTGCAATTTAGTGCGTTTATGTATCAAGTATGTCTCCAACATTTATTAGATTTGCTAGGAATATTTATAAATAACTGACCGCATTTTTCCGTCCTTAAAATAGCAAAAGTGGCGCTTTTGCATCATGCGCTTTAGACTTTGGGCTTAGAACGTTAAAATTATTCATTCGTTAATTTTCTTTTTGGCTTAGTCTCTTTATTAATCTGAAGTCGCCATAACAGAATGAACCCCCAACTTATCCAGCATGTTTTACGCAGCAGATGCCCTTCCAGCTGCAACCCATCACTGGGAAACATCCACATGCACACATGCACACATACACTACAGACAATTTAGCTTACCCAATTCACCTGTACTGCATATCTTTGGACTTGTGGGGGAAACCGGACATTTGTCTTTACAATAAAGACACTTCATGTCTTTTTTAGAATACTGTCTGTGTGCTTTCACACACTTGTAACTTGTATGTGTGTTTAAAAAATAAATAAAAGTCAAAAAATAAAAGTTCTTAAAAAGTCTTCTTTTGTGTTCAAACAAAGACAGAAAGACTTGAAATAAGTTCAACGTGGTTAAAATACATATTTATTTGTATATAATTTTTCCCTTTAAATGAAAGAATATGCCTTTAGGTTGGGATATATGTTGTTCTATCTTTGCTTCCTAATACTATCTTAATTTCTCCCTCTATAAAGCTTTGCTGATATTTTCAAAAGTATTTTATGCCAATAAACGGATCTGAATGTGAATGTGAGTGAGCGAGTCCCTGAAGTGCCCAGTGGTCCAGAGGGACACTTGTAACAAGAACTCCATGACACAGCACATTACAACATAAACAACATCCTATTCGTTAGGACCAGCAACTGGAGAAGGGAACAGGGCTTTTCAATACCCCCTAAAGAGTTTCAGATAGCTTATTGATCTACTAATTTAGTAGACTTCTGTGGCCTGGGTGATGCTTGGCGCTTAAGGAAATTGAATGGGGGTTAGTGGACAACGAGCCTTTTGGAAAATGTGTGTATGAACACCAGCAGGCTTCTGTGTGTGATTGTAAGTTAGCTGTTAGCCGCACGTGTATGTGTGTGTGTGTGTGTTGATTGAAAGTGGAGAGGGTGAAAAGCTAAATGTGTTTAGAGTATCTGGGGAGCTCAGGCGTCTGATTTATGCATTAAGATCCACCAAATGTGTCAGGAAGTGATATGACATCATCTGAATGTTCAGTGCACTTCAAATCTAAATATTCATAATTAGTTTGATAGAAAGGTAACCCACTGACACATATGTTGGTTTCGGTCTTGAGTACAAAATGTGACTCAAACTAAAACTGTTGACAATCAAAAACATTTTTGTTTTTGCATTAGGTTTGTATAACAGTTTAGACACTTGTGACAATAAAAAAAATAATTAAAATGACTAAATCAAAATCATTACTTGAAAATATTACATATAAAATACTAAAAATTTTATATATAAAACTATAGTTAATAATCTAATCTACGATATAATAATCTATAATCTATGATAATAAATAAATAAATAAACCTGTGAGTTAGAAAATTAGATCAATAAGATAAAATACAAATATTCTAATCAAAAATTTTCTAAATATATAAATGTACAAATGTTTTTGGTATTTAAATCAATAGTCCCCCCTCTCTCTCGCTATACAAACATATATACATACATACATACAGTTAGGTCCATAAATATTAGGACATCAGCACAATTCTAACATTTTTGGCTCTATACAACACAATGGATTGAAATACACAATCAAGATGAGGTTTAACTGCAGACTGTCAGCTTCAATTTGAGGGTATTTACATCAAAATCAGGGGAACGGTGTAGGAAAATAAAACAGTTTGCAAATGTGCCTCTCACTTGTTAAGGGACCAAAGGTAAAAGGACAATTGGCTTCTCAAGCTGTTACATGGCCAGGTGTGTGTTATTCCCTTATTATCCCAATTACAGCAAGCAGATAAAAGGTCATACACACACACACACACACACACACACACACACGCGCACACGCACGCGCACGCACGCACACGCACGCACGCACGCACGCACACACACACACACACACACACACGCACACACAAACACACTTACACACACAGTTGAAGTCAGAATTATTAGCCCCCTGAATTATTAGCCCCTTATTTATATTTTTCCACAATTTTTGTTTAATGGAAAGATCAACACATTTCTAAACATAATATTTTTAATAACTCATCTCTAATAACTGATTTATTTTATCTTTGCAATCATGACAGTTAATAATATTTTACTAGATATTTTTCAAGACACTTCTATACAGCTTAAAGTGATTTTAAAAGGCTTAACTAAGTTAATCAGGTTAATTCGGCAGATTAGGGTAATTAGGCAAGTAATTGTATTACGATAGTTTGTTTATTAGGCTGTCAAAAGTATATAGCTTAAAGCGGCTAATATTTTTACTTTAAAATGTTTTTTAATAAATTAAAAACTGCTTTTATTCTAGCCGAAATAAAATAAATAAGACTTTCTCCAGAAGAAACATATTATCAGAAATACTGTGGAAAAATGTCCTTGCTCTGTTAAACATCATTTGGGAAATATTTAAAAATAACAAAAATATTCAAAGGGGGCTAATAATTCTTACTTTAACTGTATATATTAGGGCTGCACAACATATTGTTTGAGCATTGATAATGCAATGTGTGAATCTGCAATAGCCACATTGCAGCATTAGATTATTTATTAAAGATCAAAAGATAAAAACATTATTAAATAATATTAATTTTAAATCATTTATATAATGATGACCATGCTATTTTATGTTTATTTGTTTAATTTCAATTTCTGTACCTTAATACTGTTAGATTACTGTTAGAAAGCATCAAGCACTGTTTATTTCACTTTTATCTTTGCCTTGTTGTGTTTATATTTAAGCTGTCTTGAAAAATATCTAGCAAAATATAATTTACTGTCATCATGGCAAGGACAAAACAAAATCAGTTATTAGAAATGAGTTATTAAAACTTTTATATTTAGAAATGTGTTGAAAAAATCTTCTCTCTGTTCAACAGAAATTGGGGGGGGGGAATAAACAAGGGGGTTAATAATTCTGACTTCAACTGTATATATCATGATCATAGAAGAATCCTATTCTTATTTTTCTAACAGAATACATTTGTACATTTAAAATAATTGAATTCTAACATAAGTGGACCACTTTAGTCCACTTAAAGTTTCTTAAAGTGCCACTAAAGAAACTCCTCACCACAACTAATGAAGCACTGCACAAATATTTTCTATCCAGCTAAAAAAAAAAAAAACATCTCATTTTTCATATCCAAAATACTGTATGCCGAAGCTTCTCAAAAGAAACATTGACTGTATACCAACCGTATAGCCACAAAGTTACACAGTGATACGTCTCAAATATGATCATACTAAAAACCTGTACGCCAAAGCCACTGCAGTACTGCTGTCTGCGGCTCACTTAGTGTGACAGAAAAGACGAAATCAATGTTCCACACGCAGCAGTGTTGAAACTTGAGCCTAATGGGCGAATGAATTGAGTGAGTGAGTAAGACTGTGTGTGTGAACAGCAGAGACGCGGCTGAAAGTTATACGGGCGCAGAAGGGGCTCCTTGGCCTTGCAGGAGGGAGAAGACGAAAGGACTGGAGGGGTGTCTATGTACTAATGGAGGTCTATTGACTTTGCTGTTCTTTTGGAGTGAATATTAGCATTAGTCTGCCCCGAGTGGCATTGAACAGTGTCTGGACTTATAGATCCGCACGGCTATTCTCACTTATATGACAATTAGCATGAGTCCTTCATTCCTCCGCTCCTCATCCATTCCTGGTCAACGTATAAATAAAATAAAATAATGAACAGGTCACAAAACCTGAACCAAAAAAGGTCACAAAAATAGATTTTTGAATTGAAATTGAATTGATTGGAATTGAATTAAATAAAGAGTGCATTCAGCTATGTTTCTATCTAAAGATGTGAATTAAATGTATGCGCAAAACTGGAATATCGCATAAAACATTTGCGAATTAAGCACCCTTTCCAACCAACAAGTCCAAGAAAACATTATCGTCACTACCTACTAAACAGGCGCCAAGTATTCAAAAGAAAAAGGGAAGTTCCTGTGGTAAGAGAAAGTCGTTTTTGGAACATATTAACATTACTTGCATCTTAGAACATGTAGACATATCAAATCATAATATAGTCATATCCTTCTAGAACAGGGATGGGCAAACTTGATCCTCGAGGGCCGGTGTCCCTGCAGAGTTTTGTTACAACACTAGTCAAACACACCTGAACAAACTAATCAGTGTCTTCAAGATCACTTGAACTCTATTGACCTTATTCTAAAATGCAGAAGTGCGCCTGTTTTCGCGATTGTCTTAGAACTTCCGTTTCAGTCACCTATGGGAGAAATGACTAGGAATAATAAACGGCAAAAAACGGTCAAACTACTTGCTCTACAAACAAATGTTTGCATGACTATACAGACCAAGTAGAATAATATAACAAGGAAATATCAGTTTGCAACATCAAACTGCGAAACGAGCAGTTTTTAATGTCTAAAAATTAATGGAAGTGAATGAGACCGGAAGTCTCGTGCCAAAAAGATTTAAATGGCAGCACCCGCTTGTCTGCGGAGAATAAGGTCAATAGGGAGGTCTGTTTAAATAGGGTTGGAGCTAAAGTATGCAGGACACTGGCCCTCCAGGATCAAGTTTGCCCACACCTGTTCTAGAATAATCTCCACTCAAGGATCGAGGGTCGTCCCTTCTTTATAATTTAAAACATTTACAAATGTTCGGTCTTCATCATCCACCCAAACATATGTGTCACTTTCTGCTATTTGTGTTATCATTAGTGACATAGCAGATGGTCCCGCATCATAAACCCCAACCCCCTCATCCCTGCGATCATGGTTGTTTCTCAATTCCAAGAACGCAGAGAACGGTCTTGCGTTCTTGTGAAGACCGGTCTTGCCAGGTCACCTCGGAAGAACGAACTCGAGAGACCACGAGAACTCAGAACAAGCCCTGTGAGAGATGCTGCGTTCTTCCTGATGGTCAAATGACCTTCACGCATTTTAAATGGAAAATAATTTAAACATTACAGCATTCATACAATGATTTATTGTTTTTCTCTTTTCAAAATATATACTATCCATAAAGACTTGACAAATATACGTTGCAAAATATAAATAAAACAGATTTTAAAAACGAATTTCAGCAAATAAACACCCTTTATGTGTTTATGCCTTTATTAAGATTTTCATGGTAATGTTTATATTCACCGTTACATTTAGAAAAACTCCTGAAGTAAATAAGTTATATCTCTGAATAATAATCCTATATAGCCACAATGACTTCTGGGACTTCTAAAGCGAGTTCAGTGCTCAAGTCTGTATCCATGCATACTCCATATTGAGAACACTATGGAAAGTTTCATGCGTCCTCCAGTCTTGAGTTTTTGAAGTGAATAAGTCACTCACCTTTGCACGATCATAAGAACGCCCAATCCTCTTCACTTTGCATTATCATAAGCACACGCACACACCCCCTGGTCTTCAGTTTGCACAATTATAAGCATCCACCACCCCCCGGTCTTCACTTCAAACGATTATAAGCACCCCGCCCCACCCCAGTCTTCACTTTTTAACTCTTGCAGTATGGCCTACTGTAAGCATTTTGAGCTATGCCTTCACATGATCCGTTAAAGCAAAATCACATGACTTTTTTGATGTGCATGCTGGAATTTATTCAGTAAATGCTTTTCCATCGAAATTTATACATTTATACATTTTTTCTTATTTAATAAAAAGTTTATACTACTCAATTATGCGCATAATTTTCTGATGTGCATTTTCAAAATGTATGCGCATCTTGGCATTTCCATCCAGGAATATTCCAAAATGCACATAAAAATAGGGGAATGGAAACACAGCTACTGTTGACAAGTTACTTCTAGAATTGTAAACTGTGTTTTCAATGTGTGTATTCACACCAGCACAGCCATTCGGTGTCTGTTAGCATTGCTTAGCAACATATAGAAATCAATATAAAATCGCATGTGTGTGCAGCCAGCTTTAAAATGCACCTAATTTGAATTTGGGAATTTTTTCTTTTTTTTTTCTGCCTAACAACACATGGCAACAACAATCAACAATCAATATGGCTGTCTGGACTGAATGTGATGTGACATGAGAGAAACATTCATATACAGTGCATCTGAAAAGTATACATGCTTCACTTTTTCCACATTTCTTTATGTTACAGCCTTATTCCAAAATGGATTAAATTCACTTATTTCCTCAAAACTCTGCACCCAATATACCATAATGAAAATGTGAAAAAAGATTTTTTTGAAATTGTAGCAAATTTATTAAAAATCAAAATTAAAATCTGAAAAATCATACATGTACACAAATATTCACAACCTTTGCTCAATATTTTAATGATGCATCTTTGGCAGCAATTACAGCCTCAAGCGTTTTTGAATAAGATGCCACAAGCTTGGCACACCTGCCTTTGGAAATTTTTACCCATTCCTCTTTGCATTTCCTCCCAAGCTCTATCAGGCTGTATGGGAAGTGATGGTGTAGAGCCATTTTCAGATCTCTCCAAAGAGGTTTTGACCAAACGTAACACCTGGAATTCACTCCGAAGAGATTAATTTTAGTCTCATCAGACAAGAGAATTTTGTTTCTTATAGTCTGAGAGTCCTTCAGATGCCTTTTGGCAAATTCCAGACAGGGAGTGGGTTCTGCTGGCCACTCTACCATACAGGCCTGATTAGTGGATTTCTGCACAGATGGTTGTCCTTCTGTAAGTTTCTGCTCTCCCCACAGAAGAACACTGGAGCTCAGACAGAGTGACCATCAGGTTATTGATCGCACCCTTCTCCACCGTTCACTCAGCTTAGAAGGCCGGCCAGCACTAGGAAGAGTCCTGGTGGTTCCAAACATCTTCCACTTATGCATGATGGAGGCCACTGTGCTCATTGGAACTTTCAGAGCAGCACAATTTTTCTGTAACCTTCCCCAGCCTTGTGCCTCAAAGCAATCCTTTCTTGAGGTCTATAGACAATTCCTTTGTCTTCATGCTTGGTTTGTGTTTTGACATGCACTGTCAACCCTGGGATCTTATATAGACAGGTGTATGCCTTTTCAGATCATGTCCAATCAACTGAATTTACCACAGGTGAACTTCAATTAAGCTGCTGAAACATCTCAAGAATGATCAGTGGAAACAGAATGTACCTAAGCTCAATTTAGAGCTTCACAGCAAAGGCTGTGAATACTTATGTACATGTGATTTTTCTAGTGATTTTTTTCTCGTGATGAGGTCTGAGAGTCCTTCAGATGCCTTTTGGCAAATTCCAGGTGGGGAGTGGCTTCTGTCTGGCCACTCTAGCATACAAGCCTGTGAATACTTATGTACATGTGATTTTTCAGCTTTTTTTTTTTTTTAATAAATTTGCAACAATTAAAAAAAATCTTTTTTCATATTGTCATGCAATCATCTTAATAACTGTAATGTTTATCTCTAAAAATAGAATATTATTCAGGAAAATATATTTGTACAAAAAAATGGTGTAATTAATTTTGCAACACCTAAATTGAATTTAAATGTTCTATTTCTTTTCTACTTTTATTTTGATGTTAGAGTACCACATTGTTATGTTAATGAAAGTAATAATTTCATTAAATGTTTTCTAAGAATTATTATATTATATTATATTATTATTCTGCCCTAAATGGCATTTAAAAGTGTCTGGACTTATAGACCAACAAGGATACATTCTCAGTCATACGATAATTACTATGAGTCCTTCATTCCTCCACCTCTCATCCATTCCTGGTCAATGATCTGACGACAGCTTCTTTTATTTTCTGGAGATTAACCATCTAATCCGTCTCCTCTCACTCTTCCTGCCCTCTCTAGCTCTCATTCATTGATCAATAATCTGCTTTTAGAAGCTCATTCAAAGTCACAGTATCACACAGAGAGAGTGTTTGTGTGCTGCTCGGGTTTGTGGGGAGTCTGTTTAATTCATAAGAGATAGATAGAGCGCTAGGCTGATTTATATGGCTATAATAGTTTTATCAATGTTTATTGGTACTTGATTGTTAACAATCACTTCACACGGGCAAATTGTGGCTTGTTCAATAGGTGGTTGAGTCTAAAATACCACAGTGGATAGTTACTTCTGCAAGATATGCAAGCTGCTTTGGGCATTTACATGATACTGTTTTTAACTACTATTTGTAAAACACAAAAGTTAAACACTTCTACATTTTTAGTACACAATTGTCATGTAACAATACACTCTTATATTAAAATAAACACCAGTATATACAAATGATATTTCATACACATAAACATGATCATTTATAACACATTTAGTTTTATCCAAGAGTGAGCTTACAGTGATTATAAGTCAATTTCACCAAAAACATGTAAATTCTGACCAACACTTATCGGCCACTTTATTAGGTACATCTGTCCAATTGCTCATTAATGCAAATTTCTAATCAGCCAATCACATGGCAGCAACTCAATGCACTTAGGCGTGAAGACACAGTCAAGACGATCTGCTGCTGTTCAAACTAAGCATCAGAATGGGTAAGAAAGGCAATTTAAGTGATTTTGAATGTGTCATGGTTGTTGGTGCCAGACGGGCTGGTCTGAGTATTTCAGAAACTGCTGATCTACAAAACTGCAGCAACTGCGTGGTAATATCATGTCAATGTGGACCAAAATCGCTGAGAAAGTTTTTCAGTACCTTGTTAAATCTATACCACAAAGGATTAGGGCAGTTTTGAAGGCAAAAGTGGGTCCAACCCGGTACTAGTAAGGTGTACTTAATAAATTGGCTGGTGAGTGTATTTATCTGTAATTAGTGACAAAGTTACTGGCATAATGATGATAAAATTTAAATAATGCAAAATCTAAGTGCTTTTGCTGTAAATGGATCAATTAAACAGGTTTGGTGAGCAGTAAAATTCTTCTTTAAAAACATAAAAAATACTACTGTTTCAAAACATTTGAACAGCGGAGCATTTTAAAGCAAAATCATATGATGCCTTATATTTTGAGACTTATCAGAACCAGTATGCGTGAAAGAGAATAATATGTGGAAAACACATTTAATTACCCAAACATAAAAGAACAAATGCACTCAGTGGCACGTGTGCAAATACACACACACATTTGCTCACATACGCACATGCAAACACACAGAGCAATAAAACCAGTGGGAGTTGCCAACTTAACTGGGCTTGCTGTGGCTTGTACTAGGGTGGGCAGTGGAGCAGAAGTGATGGCCAAAGCAAATGTGCATGTAGTAAAGGTGACCTAAATGCAAGAGCTGTGACAGGCTCCAGAAAGAGGCCCCAGAGACAGCTTACACTGCACTGTGTCACTGTCTGATGCACTGATCAGGCATTAGCTCAACTGTGAGAGACTCTCAGCCTGATCTGAGACACCTTCATGAAAAAAATACGCAAATGATAGCACATGCAGTATGTTTCTGGATGAATAGCAATAAGGGAAAAAATCAGTTTTAGTTTAGAAAGACAGGCAGCTGTTGGAAAAACTAGAGCCATTCAATTAAACAGGTTTCAAAATCTATCAAACTTGTGTTTTAGTACACAATACAACATTTTCATAATATAAAAATAGTCTTTCTTCTGTGATTTTTAGGTATAACTCACTCCCAAGCCACAGATAGTGTGTTTAACTGACTTCCCTTCAAATAAAAGAATCAACGGAAGGTGGATTACGTGCATTTTGCTTTATTACAGTTCAAGTTTAGTCATTTTTAACCTATGAATTTGCATTTCAAGTGTGTTCAGTAAATACTGACACAGTAGAATCCAAAATTATGCTAATTTACTCTCTGACAGTAAGTGGCACTTATAGAAAACTAGATATATAGCTGTTGTGAGGGTAAAAAAAAATGTGTTGTTGCAGCAATGCCAACTCTTTTTGGCCAACCAAAGTAAACTAAACTAAAATAGCTAACCTAGAGAACCAATGCTAATTCATGGTAATTCGTAAATTATTGATTTTGTGGCTAATTTGTATAAATTGGTAAGATCTCATTCATACAATTTAGAACGATTTACTTATCCCCCAGTGAAATTTCACAAACTGATTTCGAGAGGAGCACACGATATGATTGATCGAAGCTGATCTCTCGTCTGTAATCATTAGTAAGCCAACCGGATCTTTCCAAACTCACTATAAATAGCCCGACTAACAATACTCCCTTATCTTCATTTTTTGAAGAATTCGCCATCCACCCCATCTCCTCCTTTATCAGGGGGACCTTAAGAACTTCCTGATCTTGTACCCCCTCACATGCTCATTGACCAGGAGGGAGCCCTGGGCTCAATTATCTCCGAGCTAAGAGTTTTATCCCAGGACAGCATGTCAAACCTGCTATTATTATCAAGCAATATCTAAGTGTGAATTCTTGAAATGGTGGTCAGATTTAGGGGTGGGCTTTGGTGCCATGCCTCCTTTTTAAAATCGTACATTTACATACAATTGAACTAACCGAATAAACTGACAAAACGTAAAATAGTTACGTTTCCTCGTGAGATCAGGCTGAGAGAACCTGTAGGTAGGCCCACACGGAATCTGTGCGCACAGAATACTGATAATAGATCTTTAGCCCATCATTGATTCTGATTTACTTGTGTAAATTTATTATTATATTTATTCATTTTTAAAATTAATTTCAATAATATTATTGACTAATATAAAAATGTTCAAAGTTTATTTGCAATACAGTTTGTAAAGTCCTTTGTTCTGTCTTTTAGTAGATAAATTACGTGAGAGACTTGCTTTGTTTACTAAATAAAGCGTATGTAATTGGATTTGCATTGTAAACAATAAATACAAGTTAAAAAGGTATTACTTTTTATTTCATAAATTAAAGTTTTAGTTATGATACTGCCAAAATCATTCTGTATGAACCTGCAGATTTTTAACAAAATTCTGCGCAGAAATAGCAAAAAATAAGCGCAGATTCCGTCTGGCCCTACCTATAGGTTACAGATAACCTGAATAGTTCTTAATTTTTTTTTTTAGAATCTAAAGAACCTTTGTTATTATAATACTTTATTTAGACAATAGATATCTTCAATAAATGTTAAATGTTCTTAATTGAACCATTCCAAATCCAATAAAGTGCCATGATTCGCAAAATAAGCAAAAACAGCACTGTTTTGTAAAACAGTGCAACACTTTCTTGCTTACTTTCTCTTTTTGTTCACCAAACATTTATCTTGGTGTGAACAGGCATTTATTGTACAATATTGAAGTTGCTATTAAGTATCAAATTTGCTTAAAAGTTTCTTAAAATAAAAGGCTTGATTTGATCTTCAGATTAGATTTTATGTGATAACTCCAATATTCCATTAAAAATAATGAATTAATGCTTTTTTTGTGAAAGCCTTTTTAAACCCTGAAAATATAATACCCTCTAAATATAACCTGAACCTGATTGTTAAGACACAGAGGCGCACACACCAGGTGAACATTCAGATAGATGTAAAGAGTTGAACTGCAGTGCAGTCTTACCCACTTCTGCCTGTCATTTCACATCAGACCCACCTGCCCCTATCCAGGAGTCTCTTTAATTCACATCGCTGCTGTGCCCGTAGCAACGGTGGAGATGTTTAAAGTGCCCTTTAATAGTCAGCAATAATTGCAGCATGTCGACTTGCTTCAGGGAACTAAATAAATAAATAAGACGAAGAAATAAAAGCTTGTGTACGTGCCCGCAGAAGAGGCGGTCAAAGGCAGTGTGTTCTATAATGAATATAGATTGAATGCTGAAATATTAATTTGGTGTGAGGTGGAGTGGTCTCTGCTAAATGGTTGTGTTCGGACTTTGGAGGCTTAACCTCGCTCCCCAGCGTCTTAGTTCTTGAGGCACTTCGGCTTTGCTGTCAGTTTATCAAATCTCTGAGATCTGAGGACAACACTGTGCTATAAGAAGCAGACAGTGAGAGACGCTTCTATGTTTGGAACAGCAAGCACTGTAACTGCAGTATACTGTAAAGTATGTTAACTGCGCATGGAATGACCATTGTCTATGTTGCAAGAGATTCAAGTTGAATTTCCAAAATATAGACAGAAAGAGCACATTGTGAGGAATATTGCATCCCACAATACAATACATTCCACTTGGATATCCACTTCTAGTGAAACTAAAAAAATTCGATTTTATCATATTCATTTTAATCATGAAAACTCTCTGAAAATATTTAAAGCGTATTTTCTGATAATAAAGAAACATAAATATGCTTCTATTGGCGGATGTAGGTCTGCTATGCTGTGAGTGAAGGCTACTGCCAAACCAAGCACATGAGAGAGAGAACTGTATGCATGCTATAGCAAGCAACATGGAAAAACCTTCATATAGCAGATCGAGACAGGTGGTGCTGGGGAAGGAGAGGGGCTAAAACAATTCAGAGGTGACGAGTCAGGTTAAAAGGGTAAAAAAGACATCAAAGATATGGACCAGCTTCACATACTCTGGCTGTAAGGAAAGGATCTTCTTAATCTATTAGTCCTTCAATTAGACCAGGGGTTTTCAATTTTTTAAGACACACAACCCCCCCCCCCGTTATGTAAAACGTTTAGCCATATTTTCAGACAAGTCAACACAAGAATGTCACTGAAGGACCACAAACACGCACATTGCGAAATGCAGAAGTTTTTTCTTTCCAGTTAGCATGCGTTATTAAATTCCATAACACTCTTCCACCAGTTCTTACTCTTTATTTGCATCCAATACCCCAGTTTGTCAGAAGAACATCCTGCTGATTTGATTCAGAAGGGCACCTTTTTGCCAGATACTCACTAGTTTTACTTTCATTCGTCATTCATTTTAAAAAGCATCCAGTTTACTGGAACGCATTAACTCTACAGGTGCCTGATAGTTAGATGTGGAGCTAACATTAATCAGATTCACACTAAAAATCATATTTTTCGAGTGCATACCTCAATGTCTCGCGCCCCACTTAATAGGTGCTGGCGCGCCCCACAGTTTGAAAACCCTTAATTTAGACAACCTGATGACTCAGGGTTTACAGTTATTATTCAAATATTGTTTTCATTTAAATTGTTATACTATGCTTCAGGATATATATATGCACTACCTGACAAAAGTCCTGTCGCCTATGCAAGTTTTAGGAACAACAAATAATACCTTGACCTCTAGTTGATCACTTGGTATGAGAAGTGGCTTATATGAAAGGCAAAGGCCTTATGATCATGCCTCGATTTTCAATTATTTAATTTGGACAGTAAGGTCTGACTTTGCTTATACAAAAGTCTTGTCACTTAACAGAAATAATGTACAGTATAGAATATAAAGTCATGGTGCAGTGGAAAAATAATTAATATTGTGTATGACTGCTTGGACGACTGCATTTATACATCTCTGCAATGACTCAAATAACTTATTAATAAAGTCATCTGAAATGGCAGAGAAAGCAGGACTTCATCAAGATTCTTTGGATTCATCTCCAATGCCTCCTCCATCTTACCCCAAACATGCTTAATAATGTTCATATCTGGTGACTAGGCTGCCCAATCCTGGAGCACCTTGACCCTCTTTGCTTTCAGGAACTTTGATGTGGAGGCTGAAGTAAGAGAAGGAGCTCTATCCTGCAGAAGAATTTGCCCTCTCCTGTGGTTAGTAATGTAATGGGTAGCACAAATGTCTTTATACCTCAGGCTGTTAATGTTGCCATCCACTCTGCAGATCGCTCACACGGCCCCATAATAAATGTAACCCCAAACCATGATTTTTCCTTCACCAAACCTGACTGATTTCTATGAGAATCTTGGGTCCATGTGGGTTCGGATAGGTCTTCTGCAGCATTTGTGATAATTGGGATGCAGTTCAACAGATGATTCATCTGAAAAATTAATCTTCCTTCTGACACTTTTCCAAATGATCAACCAGTAGTCAAGTTATTATATGTTGCTCTTAAAACTGGGATCAAAGACTTTTGTCAGGTAGTATATATAACTTGTTACAAATATTTAAAAATGTTTTTTACTCATGTTAGAATAACTTTAGGAAATTGTAGGTCGTTCTCTAATTCTGATCTCTGTATATGAGAAAATGAGTGACTTGCACACAATAGAAACTCTTTTTGTAATGATGCAATTGTTGCAGACAATAAAATGAGACATACTGTATCAATGTTTTAACTGCATAGAGTTTTGTGTTTTATGTGAGTGTGGTTATTACCGTGGCTTAGTGGTTCCACATTGTGTAGGCTTACATCAATAAGGATTCTAGTTTGGTCTGGCGACTCAAAGTCCAAAGCTTCCATCCATTAATAGATGCTAAATTGCATGTATTTAAAATCACCAATGTTTCCGAGCTCCTGAAACTATACTACAAATCAGACTGGGGTTTAGATTGGAACTTTAGAAGCCCTGTAAGAACGAGGAGTGCAGATTCCCAGCAGAGGGTGTAGCATGTGGAAAGTCGTAGCTGAACCGAAAGCACTGGGGCAGAAGGTCTGTGCAGGCTGTCTTGAAGATCTTTTATCAGTTTACAATAAAACCGTAGGCTGATGCGTTGTATTTATAAGGTTCTTGTTGTTTATCTCTATGTGTGTGTTTTGTTGTAGCGAATAAGTGCAGAATGTTGGGATTCAGGGATTTTGATAAAGTGGTTGTTGCAAGCGCAGCCTTTTAACAACAACAACAGAATAAAAAAAGGAGGTTTACCATGGAAGCTGAAGGCTTTTAGCAATGCATAATTCATCGCAATCAGTTGACCAAAATCTACAATAGAGATTACAGATATCCCACTGTGTTTCAGTGCTAACTATAAAGCCATAACCACCCACTCTCTCTCCCCCTCAGTGGGTCTAAATCATTAATGTTCTCCATTACGGCTTGCACACAATGGACACGTCCTCAAACACCTTCAGACACACAAACAGACACCACCGGATACTGATGTGTGGAAACCACAACTTCCACACAAATGAAAAAAGTGTGTGGAGAACTGGATATATGTGGAAATTTGTGTGTGCGCGTGCGTGTGTGTGTGTGTGTGAGTGAGAATTGCAGAGAGAGGCTGAATGTAAAGAATGTGTTATATAAATCACAAATGAAGCCTTTTGTTCTGATATATAGCATAATGTGCTGCATGTCTTGTATGACAGTTTTTATTACCAACAGACTTTTGTGCTGTACTTTACCCAAAATAGAGTTGGAAGAGAGAGTTATAAGCTTCCCTAATACTCTGAAGATCCAATAAGGTTTAGTTAAAACTTCTATTTTTTGTTTATGTGTGTGTGTGAAATCAAAATGTTCTGAATATTTTGCTAGACACTACTATTTTTCAAATGAATAAATAATCCATGCAAGTTAATCAACTGAAAAAAAAGGTTATTTTGGTCATATTCAATCTAAGTCTGACCATTTGATTGCATGTTTAGAGTGGCGGTCCTTTGTGATTGACATCAATCTGATGACTTTGGCCACAATATTCTTAACCACGCACCTTTTACCATTAGTTTGCTACAAGGGAATGATGCGCAAAAAGAAAGCCACACTCAAAACAAACTCAATAGTTTGTTTGCAATAACGTAGTTCTGGTGACGAGCGAAATTTAGATGGAGGGCAGGAAGAAACAAAAATTAATGGAAGACAGAGGAAAGTCTGTATTTTTGCGATTTATTCCATATTTCAATGGAGATATAATAGAAAATAACGACATATGTTTGGCATGATCCTTATATCATGAGGAAGGCGAGTTTTCCACTGAACTAAAATATCGATAGTATCAAGACGGTAGATATTATCAAAAGCCCTGCTCACACTATGAGATTTCAGCTACGATTTTGTCATCGGACACAAATTTGGGAAATCCCTAAAGATTCCTGAAATCCTAAGCTAAAATCAGTGATCTTTGATCGTTGATTTGACATGTTCACTGACAGCTGTTTAGTGCCTGTTGCAATCAGATCTTTCCTCTGATAAAGTTCTGGCAGAATCAGAAGTTTTCAGACACTTTCCTACAGTGTGACAACAGCTGCGATGAGCGTTAATTCAAGAACCAATAGGAGCACCAAATCTGATGACGCAATCCATTTGACAATTCAAATGACTGTTTTTTTTTTTCTTTCTGGCTTTGTTATTGAGACAGGCTGTGCGCAAAATTGATGCTACAGTTTGTTTACGTTTGCATTACAGAACGCGGGATAGTGAAAATGTCAAGGGTGGATGACGTTAAACTCCAGGGGCGTTTCCTTTCGTGTTTGGGGCGTCTCCATTGTCGTTCAGTGTGACTTTATGACAGAGATCTTACAGTGTGACATAAGAGCCATGTCCGTGCAGTCTGACATGCTACAATCGTTCAGGATTATAAAAGAAAAGAAAAGAAAAAAAAAAAGGGAAAATCGCACAATGTATCCAGCCTTAAGCCATTATGTTACATGAAATAATACTATAGTAAACAACATAGTGTTTGTAAACACACCATAGATAAATTCTTGAATGAAACTGTCATTGTTGCTGCGGTACATCACTGTAGCAATAAACAAATTATTCAATAGGCTTCAGTTTTCTACTTAATAATTAAACACCATTACAATGCACTACAGTTTACACTAACGTTACAGTATTTATTACAGTTTATCAGTTTTCTATGCCACAGTATTTTGTAGCATTCGTTAACAAAGAGCTGTACACATAATACAATTTACTATTTGGTCAAAAACATCTTCATTATAAATTAATATAGTTTTCCTCCATGCGGATATCTTCCAGACTTCACGAAATAACAGACGATAGTATATAAAGCGCATAGTCTACATCAGCGGTTGCAAACGGTTTGCCCACAAGGGGACTTCAGCGAGCTCTCTGGGGAGTCTTTTTTTTTTTTAATTAGCAGTAGACCAAAAAAAAGACAAATTTGTAATTCATCCTCTATAAAAAAAAGTCAGAGTCTCCCTGATTCACCTTCAGCAGCTATACATGACCCAGGTGAAGAAGCTCCAAACATTTCAGGTTGCATCGCTAGCAATACTGGAAACACGAAATGCAGGAAATACCAAGATAGTAACCTGAACTATAGTTTTATTCCATTTTCTCGAAGCAAAAGGTCCCTGACCCAGCCACAGTGCATTATCACCAAGTTCTTGCTAAAGAATGCATGAGGTCATCCAAATTAATAAGCCATTTGCATACGACTCAACCCAATTTCGCAAGGTTTAGCCAACACAAACATCCTACTGATGTTTTGCTTTTATATATTACATTAGGTTATTAATTGTGCATAAACATATCTAGATATAGTAATAAACATATTGTTTGTTTGAAAACAACATATTTCATCAAATGTTTATGAGTGATAATATCATTAAATGTGGAGGGCGACCTTACAATATTTTCTAGGGGAAAAGGGGGTCTCAGGCAAAAAACAGGTTGGGAACCACTGGTCTACATTATTATTTATTTATTTTTGTAAGGGGGGAAAAGTGCTCCACAATAATAACCGTCTATTTTGTCGTTTATTCTGCCGAAATGTCAGTAAAGACTTGGATTATTGCAAAACAAGACAGAGATTTGATTACAGCGATAACATGGCAAAGTGCGTTATTTATATTCTCCCAGACTTTGTATAATTGTGGTGGTGTTTGAATCTGATTTTTATATAACACATTAACATATTTATACACATAACTAGACCTGTATATAATATTTATTGGTGCTGTCAAACAAACTATCACTTTCAAAAAAAGCTTGTACACATGGATTTATTGAAAAATAGTTTATTACATCCCGATTTTCTTCTGTTTTTTAGCCAGTTTCTTGAACTTTCCCCCCTTTTATGAGCAAAAACATTTGGAGACTGTAGAAGGCTATAAAAGCTGTATGACATTTCTTATTTTGACAGATTTAAACAATTATAAGCAACATAAAACAGAAATATTTTGATGTTCTGTTAGCTATTTCTTTGTAGAAGAATAACTTTCTGCCCTCTATCTTAATTTCACACGTCATCAATAACGTCATGCGAACAACCTAAATTCCATTTTAGTTGGAAGTACATAAACATACTGAAATAAAAGTCTTGGCAATTTCCGGTTGACATTGTCTTTAAATACTCATAAAACCAACAGTACTGAGTTATAAAAATTGAATAAAACATGTAAATGTTGAGATATGAGGACACAAATGCAAACATAATATCCAAGTTATATGTATGAATTTATAAAAATCAACTGAATTCAGATCCAAATGGACACCCCTGAGGTGGAAAGGCATATGCCGAGTCCACATGTACTCGGATGGATTTCTCCAGCCTCAGTAACCATTTCTGCAGCTGCGCGACTGTTGAACATGGACATTTCTCTAGAGTAAAGCGTAGCAGTCCTAACCGAGCTGAGGATTTAACATACATGCATGAAAAGTGGAAGATTGTTTTGGAGCAAGTGCAAATTTTAATTCAACAGTCGATACGAACTTGTAAATATGTATTTATGTTCATGCTCTTTTTGTGCATTTCGATCTGCAAGCAAGACTGAATATCTGTGTGTGTGTTTGAGACTCACTGATTGCGTGAGCGTATTAGTGTCTGTGCCATCAGCGGGCTTTCATGGAGGAGCATTTGTGTTGCATTTTGCATGACTTGAGGGCTTCCTGCTTTGGCCTGTCTGTTCAGCTCTCGTCATCCCTGCGCTCAGTGGAACAGGCCTGGATTGCCGCATTTCTCTTCTGTGCAAGTGCAACAAACTCTTGCTCACCACCGCAGACCGATCAAATAACGTTCAAAGTCGGGATGTCCTAACACAAATGTGTTCATTTGTCCATCCCAGACGAGCTACTTACTCTAATTATAACTCAAACCGCACTGTCACAATGAATACGCAGAGATCTTCTCATGGAAGACTTCTATTAGTATCTATGAGAGAACGCATTAAATACTAAATAACTCCATATTCACATGTGTGCGAGTGTGTGTGCGCGTGTGTGAGAGAGCACTTAATGCACTTTTAATGAGGCTGCCTTCAGTCCCCGAGGCGAAACGGTGGCTTGCCCCATCTCTGCATCTGACAGGGTGCAGAGTGAGCTATGAATTATTGCTTATTAAAAGAACTAATTACTCCCCTCTTCTCTCTGCAACATTTATTGGACAGAGGTGCAATTTAGGTTTCACCAATGAAGATTTGACTGTGTGGAAGGAGGAAAAAGTGGGTGAGAGATTGGAGTACACTAAAAACGATTTCCTTAGAGCCACGGGCAAAGTAGGTGAAAAATAAAAGTTAGCTACTAAGACAAAAACGTAAGTGCCAACGATAACAGAAGTGCAAAGGGATTAAATTAATAATGTCCCACTGTTGTTTATGTAAAAAGTGAAACAACATATTTCGACTTGTACAATTAAGGACCATATAAATGATTGAAAACTTCTTGCTGATTAACAAGTAAAACGAAGTCACTTAAAAACATTTTTTAAGTATTTAAAAGTAGAATTAATCTGTATTTTGATGCTCCACTTTGATTTTAAATAGAGTTTTTAATGTAGTTTTATTGATTCTTTATCTAAATATGTCTTGCAAAATGTGGTATTTAAATTGATGCAACACTGAATGATATTTTAGTGGGTGTCTTTAGAAATTCATGGTAAAATGTGAGTTCATTCATATATATATATATATATATATATATATATATATATATATATATATATATATATATATATATATATATATAATTACATATATATATATATATATATATATATATATATATATATATATATATATATATATATAATTACATATATATATATATATAATTACATATATATATATATATATATATATCATATATAATTACAGCTAAAATAACAAAGTAGTGGCTTCACAATAACTCCGTCACTGTTCTTGAATGGCCCAGCCAAAGCCTTAACTTAAACCCAATTGAGCATCTCTGGAGAGGCCTGAAAACGGCTGTCTACTAAAGTTTACCATCCCACCTGACAGAACTGGAGAGGATCTGCAAGAAGGAATGGCAGAGGATTCCCAAAGCCTGAAGTGAAAAAGTGAAGTTGCATATTTTCTCACGGCTGTATTAGATCAAAAGGGTGCTTCTACTAAATACTGAGCAAAGGGTGAATACTTAGCACCATGTGATATTTAGTTTTTTTTTATATATATATATAAATCTGCAAAACGGTCAACACTTCTGTGATTTTTATTTTATTTTTTGTCAACATGGGGTGCTGTTTGTACATTAATGGGAAAAAATTACCTAAATGATTTTAGCAAATGGCTGAAAACTGTCTGAATATTTTCCATACCCACTGTATATATACACATATCTGTACATAAAGTGTGTTTTAGTGTGTCATCAATTCTTGATTTAAATATCCCTCATAAGGCTTTTTGGTAACATTTAACATTTATTGACATTGTAGTACCTTCTATGATATGAACAATAAAAAAATAAAAATAAAATAAACTTTTGCTGTTTTACATATTCATCGTTTTTTTTTTTTTTTTTTGCAAGCAGAGAGTGCTAATAGATCACAAAACGAATTCATAAAGTAGTCTATTTGACTTCATGTAGCTTATAATCTACATATATTGAAAAAAAAAAAACACTTTTTAAATAAACAATATACAAATGCTTTCACAATTTCTCAGGAATGCCTGAACCAAGACATGCCTTGTAAATCATTGTGTCTAGTACATTTAGATGCGAGTTTGGCAGTGTACTGGATTATTATTATAATGATTAATGAATAAAAACTTCTTGCTGACCAATCAGTAAAACATAGTGACTTGAAATATTCTAAGAAAGTGTAAAAACTTAAAATGAGAATTAATCTGTTATTTGACGCTCCACTCTAATCTGAAATAGAGTTTTGAATATATTTATTTTCGTTTCTTTCACTAAATATGTCTTACAAGTTGTTTTTGGTATATAAACTGTTGCAACTGCAACAATTATATTTTAGTGGGTGTCTTCACTAATTCATGAAGAAAACGTGTGATCCTAATATATATATATATATATATATATATATATATATATATATATATATATATATATATATATATATATATATATATATATATATATGCACACATACACAGCTAAAATAAGGAAGGAGTGGCTTCACAATAACTCAATCACTGTTCTTGAATCGCCCAGCTAAAGCCCTTACTTAAACCCAGTTGAGCAGCACTGGAGAGACCTAAAAATGGCTGTACACTAAAGCTTACCATCAAACCAGACAGAACTGGAAAGGATCTGCAAGGAGGAATTGCAGAGGATACCCAAATCCAAAACTTGTTGCATCCTTCCCAAAAACACTCATGGCTGTATTAGATCAATAATATTTCAGTTTTTTCTTTTTAATAAATCTGCAAAAATGTCAACACAACTGTGTTTTTCAGCCAATATGTGGTGCTGGTGTACATTAATGAGAAAAAAATAACTTAAATGATTAAGCAAATGGCTGAAATATAACAAAGAGTGGAAAATTTAAGGGGGTCTGAATACTTTCCATACCCACTGTATGCATACATATCAGTACATACAGTGTGTTTTGTGTCATCAATTCTTGTTCTAAATAATCCTCATAAGGCTTTTTTGATAACATTTAGCATTTTTGACATTTTAGTAGGTGCCTTCTGTAAATATGATATGAACAATAAAAAAACTTTTGCTGTATTACATTTTCATCATTTTTATGCTTTTTTTGCAAGCAGAGAGCACCAAAAAAACTACATTGACCCTATAATAAGTAATCTGTAATCATTTGTTTCACCGCAAAAACAATGAAAGTTGCATTAAAGTACAATAAAAGTAGTCTGTATGAATTTTAATCATGCATTAAAATATTTTTCTGCACAATAACAATGGACGTGAAGTTTAAAGTTGCAAAACAAATTCATAAATTCAAGTCTCTTTGACTTCATCTAGCTTATAATCTACATACGTTGAACAAACTAAACCTACATTCTAAACAAACAATATACAAACGGTTTCACAATTTCTCAGGAATGCCTGAACCAGGACATGCCTTGTAAATCGTCGTGTCTAGTAAATTGAGCTGCGAGTTTGGCAGTGTACTAGATAAATATTGGATGTGCCGCTCTAATTGAGCATTTCGTGTAGAGTTGCTGCTGTGGCTCTGGGGGCCGCCGGGATGGGAAAGGCTCGTTTCTGAAAAGTCGTGCAGCATTTCACCTTAAGGAGCCCACAAGGCGTTTTTAGCTTCCTACACTGTAAAAGCTTTCAAACCTCCGACCCTGCCTCAGCTACATGATCAATATTGCAGATGCCGAAACGCATGAATGTCTGCGAATGCGTTTATTGGGGGCAATCTTAAGGAGTGTTTGAGTGTGCGCGACGTCTCCAGTGGGTTGCCCCCTAAAATGTGTGTCGTTCTCCTCATATGTGAGCAAATGTTTCCGCACAAACCTAGCTGTGGTAGCTTTATTTGCCTTCTGCAAACAGTTGCTTCAAGGTGCCCAATTAGATGTTTGCGTTGGCTGGAATGAAAGACTAGTTGTCAAACATATTATGTTTTTGGATGCCAATGAAAGGCCTGCTGTCCAAAATGTGCTTTATTCTGAATTGGCTTTTTCCTCAGACGAATTCATTTAATATACAGAAGAACAGCCTTCAAGCAGATTCTTCAATTAATAATGCAAATTTCATGTGAAGTGTGTTCACCATTGCTGTCTCTTTATATGAGACACATCCCATGCCTTTAAGAGATGAGACAGGCTTTCCATCAGTTTTTTTTCTTGCTGTGAGTGATACTACGGCGAGTAAAAAAAAAAAAAAAGCACAGCGGCGGTTACTCATCTCATATGTGAACTAAAGTGATGGGAATGTCTTCTCATGTAGAAACTGCTTTAGTGAATCCAACATAATTCTTAATTGTACAGACCACTCAAATGTGTAGTTATGCTTAAATGTTATTATATGCAATACCAATAAATTGGCAATTTAAAGCTTTAAAATAGATACAAAAACACTGGATCTGCTTATAACGTGTAACGTCACACGAATCAGCTTCTGGGTCAAAGCGCTCTATTAAACTGTATGGGGAGATTCATCAAATGACAATAATAAACGTTTACAAAGCGCTGTAATAATTTAGAAAATCACGATCGTAATATATATGTCCATGCCTAATATCCGATGTCCAGAAAGTGATTCATTTTTTTATTAATTGTTAAAAGTCCAGAGACTGCTGTGTACACCAGGATTTTATATACAATTCACTTTAATGTGTGATATGAATAAAAAAAGATCATAAAAAAATATTTTCTCAATTCAAATGAGTGGCGGCTTGGACTCGTAAACAGTGTTTCATACGCCACTAACACATCACCACTTAACAGGCGGATAACAAAAACAGTCTACATTACATCTGATATATCCCATCCTCTTTTTGATACATTTCAAATCCTTCCCTCAGGGTCTTAGTAGAGGGTCCCCTTGGCAAGGACCAATAGATTTAAATTTTCATTTATTCCTTAAACGATTGATTTGCAAAATTTTTTTGCAAAATTTTTCACCTTTAATTTGGATAGGATAGTGAAGGTTACAGACAGGAAAGTATTGGGAGTAGTGAGAGAGGGAAAGGGTTGGCAAAAAGAGCCGGGAATTGAACTCGGGTCGCCGTGAGCACCATGGTGCTATTTGTCGACGTACTTAACCACAAGCTGTTTTTAGTATTTTTTTATTTTTATACAATAACAATGCAAGTGAATTTAAAGATTGAATATAGATGTAAATGTAAAATACAGTGCTCAGCACATATAAGTACACCCCTCACAAATCTCTCTCTTAAATTCATATTTTATATAGGAAGCTATACAATATTATATTTGTGCATACATTAGATTAGTCAGTACTGAAGCCAAATCTGGAGCTTATCTAACAAAATAACTTATTATAACGGTCCAAAAATTAGTACACCTAAATTTATATGATATAGAAAAATATTAAATACAAATGTAAAAAAGGAGGGGAAAAAATCAAGAGAAGCAAAAAAATAAATAAAAATAGAAAAATTTAGTTGAAATTTTGTAGGTTCTAATTTGTTTTTGCAATATTTTGCTTGAATTTAATTGTATTATCTTTCAATTTCTAAATGTTTGGTGACTAAAAAATTATTTTAATAAATATATTTGTTTAATAAATCTCTTTGCTTTAAATGCAACAACACACATTGCCTATATTCACTGAAAAAAGGATCAAACTATTCAAATATGGTGAACTTAATTATGCTGAGCACTGTATAAGTAACATTAAATTAATTTATATGACTACATTTATTTAGAACTATATTTGGTCCCACTTTATATTAAGTGTCCTTAACTACCATGTACTTACTTCAATTACTTACTTGAATACAATGTAAATTGCATTCAAAATGTATTGCGGAACACTTATGGCGATATTAAGGTGGAATACGGGTAAGATTAGGAAAAGCTTTGGTGGTATGGGTAGGTTTCAGAGCAAGTTAAAATGTAAAGGATCATCAACAGTGTAATTATAAGTGTAATTACATAAATTAATTACAGATTTAATTACATGCAGGTATTAAATTTTTAATAGGTACAATGTAAAAACATTTACACTATAAGTACATTGTCACTAATTATTAATTTCAATGTATGTACATATTAGTTAAGGCCACTTATAATAAAGTGAAACCCAATACTTTTAATTATATACTAATTATTTTAAATATGAAATAATAATAATGATGATGATGAAGCATCAAAAACACCATAAACTTATAAATAGCATGTATGGCTATTGGCTAAATATCATTTGAATAATACACTCAAAAATGGTGTTTGTTGTTTGTTCCAACTACTTGTTTAAATTGAGCTGAAACAACACAACTCCTGAGTTTTTCTTTTTTGACAACTTGATTGTTTTATGTTCAATCTACTTGAATTTGCAAAAACTAATAGGTTAAGTAAGTTTTTTCATGTTGCCCTAACACAAATTGATTGTGTTGATTTCAGCATTTTTATCAGTGTATGTTTTTTATGCGTTTCTTTTCCGTTTTTTATATAAAAATAAAATACATTTATTTATCCATTAAATTTATCCTTTTTAATAAAGCTTTAAAATGGATTAAAGTATAATAAAAGTAGTCTGTATGACTATTTTCTTTACAAAATAACATTTTTAATGAATTAATATTTTTTTCATTCATTCATTGATTTTCCCTTGACTTTATTCATAAACCACCAACTTATCCAGCATATCTTTTACACAGCAGATGCCACTTCCAATTGCAACCCAGCACTGGGATACATCCATACACTCGAATTTACCTTATTCAATTCAACAAATGCACATGTCTTTAGATTGTGAAGGAAACCTGAGCACACGGAGAGAAAATCCAAACTCCACACAAAAATGCCAACTGACCAACCCGAGACTTGAACCAGCAACCTTCTTGCTGTAAGGCAACATTGCTAACCACGAAGCCACCGTGTCACCCTATATATAGAGATTTTTTTACACAATAACAATAGATGCGAATTTAAAGTTACAAAACAAATTCATAAAGTAGTCTATATGACTTCATATAGTAACAACAGGTATGGAAGATTACAGAGAGATTAAAAACAGTGTTCAACTGAATAATACAGAACAAAAAAAAAAAGAAATGACAATCATGTTTTGGTACAACAAGAGTAAATATTAACACAATCAACTAGAATATATATGCAGATTGTAACTAAAAAGATGAACAGGTTGATTAACACCATTTGTTTTTCGGTGTGGTTGGTTTCTTATTTTCCGAAAGATGTTTGGAGACTCTTTCGGTTCACCGGTACATTCTGTAAATAGCTCAAATATTATAACCTAAAAAAAAAAAAAAAGAGCAGCAGACTCCATGTAAAGGATGACTTTGAAAGGAGTGTTCGTGTTGAGGTGTGTTGTGTGTATTGGCATGGTGTTGAGATGTGTGTGTGCCTATAAAGGCTGTGATATGACAGGGGTTAGATGCTGATAAGGTCACTACAAACCCCCTTCTTTAGTTCTCTTTCAGCACCTGGAGCCCTGGCTCGCTGTGGAAGACGCTGATCACAGACACGCCTGACATGGAGACTCCAGTAAAGAGGTTTGTAAATGAGTTCTGATTAACTTCTGTTAACAAGCTGATTCTAACTGTATATCCATTCTCATCTGTAATCCTTCATGTCGTACCTCTGACTAATTTCCAAATTAAAATAGTTTTTTTGCGTTTCGGAAAACAGCACATTAGCGATTCAAATGCGAGTGCTTCAGCAAACAATAGAAACACTGTAATGCATAAAAAAACATATTTGAGAATAGAAAAGAGCTCTCAGAATGTTCTGAGGACTTCCAAGTTATGTGTCAGCACTTAGAAATAACTATATCCATTAAAGTATATCTAAATGAGGATAAGAAGGAAGGACTAATCTAGTCAAAATCACCGCAGACCTCGCCAACGATTACCCAGGAATTTCTCCATTGGAAGTGTTGAGGGACAAAGCCAATATTCACGTTATCGGCCTTTTGTGGTAGCGGACGCTGAGAGAGAGAGCTGAAAAGACGCTCAATCTGGGCTACGTTTTCCCAGACCAAAAATTACACCAATCTCTATAGACATAGTTGACAGATAGAACCGTCTTCTCTTTGAAATATGACGCATTTCTTGGTAAAATATCGGGAGGGAAAACTGACATGACAGTTTTTAGAAATACCTTGGCCGTTGGTGAGTATCAAGTCAAAAAACACTCAAGTTTTAAATTGATTCAGAATGGAAGGTGAAAAAAATCAAAGGCAAGAAAAATTGATATGTACCCCCACAAACGTGTGTTGGATGCCCTTTTGCAGGGCACTAGCTGAAACGAAACACCATCATATTCCCAAAGCAAAGGGATCACAGATTACGGCTCGCGTGGTGACGGACATTTCTCCGACTCCTCCGCTTTATAACGGCAATAGATTTCAGATGAGGATCAACACTTTGAAACCCAATCGACGGCCCGGGGGCTGAGCTCCGCTATAGAGGGAGGCGAGCGGGAGATGCTGGGAAAGAAAAAGGGATTGAGGTCATTGGTAACATTTACAAATTGAATGTGTGATCAAAGTGTTAAGCCTGAATAGGAAAAAATAAGGGGGGGGTCTAGACAGACAAGGTGTGGACCCCAAATGTTATTCATTAGGATTTCCTTTTTCTCCCATTTCGCTCTTTTTCTTTCTAGCGTGCTCTTCTTCGTGCCAATCTGTGACTGATTTGAGCGTCTGGTGCTGGAGGAGTCGGTCGCCAGGGGGAAACGGGATCCCGAGTTGGACTGAAAAAGCCTGGAGCGGAGAGAAAGTGACCGGGCCCTTTCACGTTAGTTTAAACTGACACCTCTGCTCACCTCAACGGAGGCGGCACTGAAACTCATACTACTGCCAACCGGATTCACAAACCTGGTTGTGCATGACTTTGGTTTGGAAGAGCGCAGCTATGGTTTCCTACAGGCGATCCAACATTGGCTTTTCAACACAATAAACAATCACACTGGGTTTAAAATTGCAGCAGGTTGAAGAGTTAATATTTCATTTAGTATAAAAGAGGTTTACCATGAGCGTGGATTTGAAGGCTAAATATGCCAAAAAAAAAAAAAAAAAAAAGAACCTAGTGTAGGAAGATTTCTGTAAAGAGAAATTTCTGTAAAAATTTCTGTATTTAATCCTTAGACGTCAATGTCTGAATTGTCTGTCCTTGAATTGTCCATTCATGCCAATGATAGAATTTGCAGGCTTTGACACAACGCATTCAAGCCATTTACAATCTTCCATATAATAAAACAAAGGGCTTGGCAATAAAATCTGCATCAGTATTTATTGACCGAAGACCATTGTCAATAACAATAAAATGTTTGGAAAGTTTCGATATGAAGGCTATAGTTTTATTAAAATGCTACTGAACGCTCCTTGGAAGCAATGCTTATAAGCTTAGGGTGTAAGTTTGTTGTTTCCAATGGAGGCACACGTCCTGCACGATGCGCACATGGGAGCAACGCACACATGACGTGCACACATTTTCCAGGCACACCTAGTTGAAAAATGCCTGAATTTTTCAGAATACCGCGAGCGCACCGCAATTCATGCAAGTAAACAATCTGCTTCACACTTTGTATGGAATATATAAATTTCAGTAATAACAGAGACTAAATACCTCAGACAAACACAGCACACTCAAACACTGCAAAGCTTTTAACTTTTTTCCATAAACTTGCATCAGAGCTGCAGCAATGATTTGTCCGTTTTTCATCCTCTGAGAAAACGGTTCATGGGTATGAGAGACGTCAAGGGCGAGTGCAAATTGCATTTAAAATAGTGAAGGAATGCATGTGCTCACGCTTGGCCCTTCAGGTCAGAGCAACAACACATGTGAAAAAGAGTGCCGTGTAGTAGCAGTGAGGAGATAGTAAATCAAAAATGATGTCGCCAGAGTGGCTTTTTGGTTTCTTTTCTGGTGCATCCCAGCCACTAGCTCCCCATCAGAAAGATTTTTCAAAATAGGGGTAATTCATTCAACTTGAAAATTTTTAATGTTCAGTGTGTATTTGAATAATGATGGCTGGTTCCTTTACTTGAAAGCTCAGATTTGATTTTTATATTTAGTTTTGTTCACAGAGTTTGAGGTTTACTGTATTATTATTATTCACACTTTAAAGATGTTGATCTACCTTTACCATTGCACACATTTTGTAACATTTTATTTATCAAGTTTAAGAGTTTCTTTAACACTTATTTTATTATAAAGAGATCACATATTTTGTTTCAATATTTTCATTTTTCACTATTAAAACTATTTGCCTTAGTAATGTTGGTAAAATAAAATAAAGTGGTTGAATTAAAAACTCCTGATATTCCTAAATGGATTGTTAAAATATTCAATAATTATCGATACCGAATGATATGAAAATGATATTGTGCTAACTTTTTTGCATTATCGCCCAGCCCTAGTAAAACATGATGCCAATCAGCCAATCACATGGCAGCAACCCAATGCATTTAGAGATGAAGACATGGTCAAGACCATCTGCTGTTGCTCAAACCGAGCATCAGAATGGGGAAGAAAGGTGATTTAAGTGACTTTTAACCTGGCATGGTTGTTGACACCAGATAGGTTGGTTTGAGTATTTCATAAACTGCTGATCTACTAGGATTTTCATGCCTAACTATCTCAAGTGTTTACAGAGAATGGTCAGAAAAAGAGAAAATATCCAGTGAGCAGCAGTTCTGTGGGCGCAAATGCCTTGTTGATGCCAGAGGTCAGAGGAGAATGGCCAGACTGGTTCGAGCTGATAGAAAGGCAACAGCAACTCAAATAACCACTCATTACAACTGAGGTACTGTATGCAGAAGAGCATCTCTGAACGCACAACACGTCGAACCTTGAAGAAGATTCTGCTACAGCACCAGAAGACCCCACTTGGTGTCACTCCTGTCAGCTAAAAACAGGTAACTGAGGCTACAATTTGCCAATCTCACCAGAATTGGACAATATAAAATTGGAAAAACGTTGCCTGGTCTGATGAGTCTCGATTTCTGCTGCGGCATTCAGATGATAGGGTCAAAATTTGGCATCAACAACATAAAAGCATGGATCCATCGTGCCCTGTATTAACAGTTCAGGTGTAACGGTTTGGGGGATTTGGCACACTTTGCCCCCATTAGTACCAATTGACCATTTTGTCAACACCACAGCCTACCTGTGTATTTATGCTGAATATATCCATCCCTTTATGACCACAGTGTACCCATGTTCTGATGTATACTTTCAGCAGGATAACATGGCATGTCATAAAGCGTAAATCATCTCAGACTGGTTTCGTGAACATGACAATGAGCTCACTGCACTCAAATGGGCTCCACAGTCATCAGATCTCAATCCAATAGAGCACCTTTGGTATGTGGTGGAAAAGGTGACTGACATCATTAATGTGCAATCGACAAATGTGCAGCAAATGCGTGTTTCTATCGTGTCAATATGGACTAACATCTGAGGAATATTTGCAGCACCTTGTTGAATCTATACCATGAAGGATTAAGGCGGTTCTAAAGGCAAAAGGGGTCCAACCCAGTTCTAGTAAAGTATACCTAATAAAGTGGCCATTGAGTGTAAATAAATAAAAGAAAGAAAGAAAGAAAGAAAGAAAGAAAGAAAGAAAGAAAGAAAGAAAGAAAGGAATTACTAAATTAATGAAAAACTTAACTAAAGCTTTGAATGGACCATAAACAATAGAATGCATAAAACTAGAGTTAATTTGAAGGGAATAATTTGATGGGGTATTTCAGTCCAAATAACATACAGTAACTGTGTCAAAGCATTTATTTGTAAAAAAAAAAAAAAAAAGAAAGAAATGAGAATGTCTAACTGAGTGAAATATCTCCATTCAACTTCAGTGAGGTCAGAGGTTGCTGCAGTGATATCTCCACCTTCACACCCCTAAATGAATATGAAACACCAAATTGACCATAGCTCACCCCTGAAAGTGCTCCTTGGACCTACAATTCCGATCTTCAAAGCGGGAAAACTTCCTGTGCTTGGCCCCCTGGTTGTGACCACCCCAAGGTGAAAGAAGGGGGGCAGCGAATTGCTCAAGAGAGAAGCCGTGGAGGAAGGGGAAGATTTTGGCCCGCAGTAACTATTAGCCCTAATTGCTAGATGGGTGAAGGCCTTTGAAGGCACAGTATTTGTCCCAGGGCCTTTAATGCTGATGAATGCACAGGTTTCTTTGAGTTGTCATTGGCAATTGAGTTGGAATCAATATTTACAAAACAGATACACTACTCCGGACGTAGAGCTGGACGCTAAAGTGTTTAAATATGTGGAGTGAGAGCATTTGAGTAATTGCCATGAAAGCTTTTTTTGTTTAATGCGCTTTCATGTAATGAAGCAAACTTACATGTATTAGTGTTCAAGGCACTTGAGGAGTTTATATCTGAATGCAATAGAAAGTAAGCGATTTAATTTTTGATCATTTACAACAACCTCTTATTTTCAGATAGACCTATATACTGTAGGCTTATGGTTACCCTTAAAAGGCACTGGGTTAATTTGGCCTAAATGAAACGAATTAGGCATAGGAAGAAACAGCCTCCCGCAAACCTTTCTGCTTTTAATCTTAGCGGTCCGAAATTGATTCAAGCTGATGAATTTGTGATCGGTTATGATTGATTAGGCAGCAGCCAGGAAGAGAAAGGGCTGGCGTCAAATTCACATTTCGCAGAAAAACAGGCACCCTGCATCCATCCATTATCATCCCTCCGTTCTCCAGGGAAGGAGGGAGGGACAAGAAGAGAAATGAAAGTTAACAGCAGTGTTTAACATCCATTGAAACAGATGCCTCTTCATTAGGGTTTGGTTCAAAGCCAAAATGGCCACTAGTTGCTGGAGGCGGTGCATTATGGGACGAGGACAGAGGGCAGGTACTGTGTGGGGTGATTACGGCACTGAATAAGCAGCATAATAACTCGGAGAGGTTCCCAGCACTTGCACAGTCAAAACAGAAACATGTGGGCTAATGTTAGAGTTTCAAACCTCTGGCCATATCGCTGACACCACCGAGCTCGGGGTAGACACGGCCGGCGCTAAATCATAAACATGTTGCCAGGGATTCCCTTGGGTTATCGCGGAAACTATGGATAGTCTTAAATCACTGTGTTTAAAGCCGTAACAACTAGACAGAATCTGACTCCAGAGGAATCTGTTTGAAGCCTACGGTGGTACATTTGATATTTCTTTTGTAAATGCACAAGGACAAATATACGTGCCCGTGAAGTAAATATTATTCCGTGCTTGCTAGCCTTTTACAGTTATACTCTGTGTGCTTTCAGAAAGTGAATTTAAGATATTGTGACTTTACAATAAGCGATCTTGGAATATATAATTACATTTATAGTAGCACAAAGTCTTCTCGGGGGCTTCAGAAATACATTGCTGGCAGACAGAAAGGAAAAGAATTATATAAGCCATTTCAGTTGTGCCACCACTGATTAAAAATGAATTTCATATTTTAGATGATGTTCTTCTTGAGTTTTGCTTTTGGCCAATTTTAGTATGAAATCCTATAAATAAGCATACTTTGTTTAACCTTCTTTTAAAATATTTGGGAAAAAATGGTTTAAAGCCAGACTTTCGTTTCTAAACTTTTCCTCTGCTTTTAACACAATTCAACCCCACATTTTAATTAGTACTGTAGACTGCTGGAACAGTTTGACCTTAGTAATAACCTGGGGCCTCATGTATCAACGCTGCGTACGCACAAAAACTTTGTGTACGCCAGATTTCACACTCCCGTTTGGATTTACTAATGTTGAAATGAACGCGAGAATGTGCGTTGGTCCACACTAACTTCATGTCTGGCGTACGTGCATTTGTTGTGTGTGTTTGTTTTATTTCCATTGGCGACTCATAGAGGCTGTTAAATTGCACACTACAAAGTATCTTTGAGCCGTGCAATGGCAGCTGTATGGGACTAGAACATCCGCATGTCTAGCAGGTTTATAAGGTTTCCATACCATACAGTTGACCAGTCAAACATTAAAGCGCAATTTGCAACGATCGCTGGTTTTCCCAATGTAATCGGTGCGATCGACTGCAGACACATTGCTATAAAGACACCATCTGAAGATGAATTTGCATATGTGAATCGGAAACATTTGCATTCAATAAATGTGCGAGTAATATGTGATGCTCAAATGCGCCTAACAAATATTGTAGCAAGGTGGCCTTGGTCAACCCATGATTAATTCATCCTCACAAACAGCATGGTTGGGATGAGGCTCCAAGGTGGCAGGTACTCGGTCAGTTGCAGAGCGAGCGATTGGGCAGCTGATATGCCGGTGGCGCTGCCTTTATATGGGTGCTGCTATACCGCCCTAACAAAGTGTTTTTTAAAATACATCTGTGTCTCCCACAGACATGGATACTACTCCAGACAGTAAAGTGTTGCCCACAATCGAGCCAACTCTCTCCTCTAAGGCTGTTAGTTCCCCTGTTCCCCTGCCTGTTCGGTCCACACTTTGACGGTGTGCCACTGTTCTCCTCTTAACCCGCACCTTTACATCGGACCAGTTCTTTTTTAATTAACTGACAGTGCGATATTCAGACCCCACTGCATTAACCGCGTCAGCTAAACTCTCCCACTCTAGTTTTTTCTTTTGTTATTAATTCCGGAGGACAAACTTGAAAATAACACAGTTTTTCTCCAGTCTACCTCCGATAGGAGCAACTCCAATTCACATTCTGTGAAGTTTCTCTTTTTGCTTGATTTTGCCATTGCTTTTTCGTTTGGTTTTGCCAAAGTAGAGTCATTGCGACATTTATTAAGAGGAGGAGTCAGGGAGGGGTTATGCGCTCGTGGACGTGCTCTCAGTTTTACGTTGATTCGGATGTACAAAGAGAATATGCTTGGGATTGGGAATTTTTTACTGCGTATGCACATTTACAGCTTTGTCCATACACAATGTTTTGGTATGAATTCAAGTCTGTACATGAGGCCGCTGGTGGGCTCGATCCTTAACTTTTTAACGAATCGAAGATTCGTTTTTAACGAATTTAGAGTGAAAGGATGCTTATCTGATAAAATTTGCTCCTTAACCGGGTCCCCACAAGGATGTGTTCTTTCACCTCTGTTATACATCCTTTGCACATACCAGTGCCAGGGCAGGTGGGAAAATAGAAACCATTATCAAGTATGCAGATGACTGTCATTGTCAGCCAACTTTATGATAATGAAACAGGTCATGGTCCAGTACTAACTGGTTTTGTCAGATGGTGTAAGGAGCCATATCTCCAGTTGAGAGATGGTGGATGCTCCACTTTCTATTGATCATTTAGTTAGTTAAATTAAACCAATGACAAAAAAACAATAAGAGTAAAATAAATTAAAAGCATAACTGTATGAATGTGTCAATAAAACACTTTTAACACATTTTTAAGTATAGAAGAACATTGCAAACATGCTACCTACAGGATAAATATTTAAAACTGCTTAAGTAAATAAGCAATGGTTACTTAAGCTATCATATCATTGTCACAGACAGGCCAGGTTCTCCTCACTCCCAATCACCACCATCAACATGATAACATTCACCTGAACACTAATCAGCCGCGCATATGCACATCATTCCCGATCATCATTCCAGCACCATAAACTCCCTCATCATCCGTCACTTAGTGTTCGGCCTTGTCGCTTATAGAAGGACTACACTCTAATCAGGGTCAGTGTCATTAGCAATTCAAAGCTTACTTACCTTTCTCATTTCCCTATAATCTCCAGTGCCTGCATCTGTCTCTCCTAGTGTGGCTTTCTTCTGGTCCCATCTGGTTGTCGTCAATCTCTGATCCCATCTCTGTTTGCCTTGCATCACAAAACTCTCTCCTGGTCATTGTGCCATCCATACTTCAATAAACTATCATCTTTATGTACATCTCTGGTATCCGTCTCCTGTCACAATCATACCGCGAAAAACAATATATGGCTTATAGCGTTCACCAAAAAAAATGTAAATTCTGTCACTATTTACTCACCCTCCTCTTGTTCTAAACGAGACTGAAGATCTTCCTTCTGTTGAAGACAAAACAAAATATTTTGAAGAACTCAAAATTTTTAAAAAGTTGTCAAATATACATATCTTTTTTGCATATCAAAATGTATTGCTAGTTGCCCTTTGGCAAAATAGTTGCTTGGTTAACGTGAAAAGATATTAAAACTAAGCTGGCACAACCGTTATCAGTATATTTGAAGGTATAATGCAACATTTAAATTGACAACGTGCGTGTTTGTGTACTGTATACGTTGTAAAAGCGTGTATGTGTGATTCATCATTGCAGAAAGGTTTGAACAAACTCTACAACAAATACATCAAATAACCTTACTTGGTAAACAGTAAAAATCAGTCCAAGTCACTCGAAAAATGTGGGAAAATATTAGAAAGCCTTTATTGAAATGGCTATTCCTTAAAATGGCACCTACGCAAAGTTTCTTTTGAACACTATTTTTGAATACCAGTGTCTCATGACATCGACACATTATTTAAGCTGCTTTTTGTTTGATTTTGATTCATAACCTGAATCTCTGCTTCTTCCACGTCTGTCTCTGTCACTGACTGCTGTTTATCTAACATGACACAACAGTAGAAGCAGACACGCATGTCGCAGTTTAGCCAAATTAATTCACGCCCCTTCATGAAGTGATCTGCGATGTGCCTTCATTGTTTGCAATTAAAACCTTGTTTTCCAGCCACAGCCACGCTTCATTCTTAAAATGTAAAGTTTGTCTAAAGTGATATATACAAACTATATAGTATACTATGAAGAGGGATACAATCAGCCAGCGCAGTCGTCCCTTGTCCTCCGTAAAAAGTGAGATTTTGTGTCTGCCGGTTTGTTTACTTGCGAGAGTTCTGTAGGGATAATTTACAGTTTTAACCCAAAGAAGAAATTCGAATCCATCAGTTCAATTGCCATTTTCTCGCACATTAATTCTGACCAATCGAAAAGCAGTTTAGGAAATATGTTCAATAACATCTGGCCAATGAGTGATGTGGATTTTGTCACATGGCTGCATTTTGGTTCTTTTCAACCCGCTTGTTAAGTTTGACATCACGCGAAGCGGCTTCCGGGTCCAAGCGCTCTATTCAACTGAATGGGAAGACTCATGAAATGCTACTAATAAACGTTTACAAAGCGATTTAATACTTTCGAAAATCACGATCGCAATATATATGTCCATGCCTAATATCCGATGGCCAGAAAGTCATTCATTTTTTATAAATTGTTAATTTTTTTGTATTTGTTATGCAGCAAGCCCAGAGATTGTCGTGTACATTATGATTTTATATAAAATTAACTTTAATGTGTGATAGGAATAAAACGTGATCATAAACGAATGATTTCTCCACTCAAATGAATGGCAGCTTGGACCCGGAAACAGTATTACATACGTCATCACTTAACAAGCGGACTGGTTCAGATCAAAGCAATCGGTGTGGTGTGAAAAGGACCCAAAATGACAGAAAAATGCTACAATGTATCATTTGTTGCCCTTGGTCCAGGCCAAATGAACCAAACCACAGATGTGAAAGCACCCTATAACCTGGTTTTAGAAGCCATAAAACACTAACACCTTCACAGTAACTTATGGCTGTGCAATAACACGATATTTGATCGTAAATGATCAAAATTACTGCACATTGCAATTTTTCAGAAAAATCGTTGTTTTGCCATGAAATATTCTTAAACATACATCGTAAGATAATATTTTTTAAGAGGACATTAGTTTGTTGTATTGTACCTTTGTAATTTGCTAAATAGTCTTAAAAAAAAAACAAGTTGAAAAAGAATCGGGAAAAAAAAATGTGAATCGTGATTTCCCCAGAAAACATTTGTGATATAATATTTTTTCCTTATCGCCCGTCCCAGCAGTACCTTTTTACTTAACATTTCTGGCAACCACAGCTGCCTTTTTTTAACTAAATTCAACTGGATATTTTTAGAGTCAAACAGCCATTTTTTTTTTAAACAGCAGTGATCCCTTTCTCCACCTCAATATTGGTCTACAGCTCGGTCCCCGCAGAGACACATGCAGCATTTCTAGCAGACACTTGGTGTGAGTTACGCCATGAATAAACTCACTAAATAAAAAATCATCCCAATCTGATCCACTTTCACTCACTAAACCTTTTCATCCAATCTGGGTTGCCATGGGGATGACCAATTGCATATCGTATGCATGCCTGAGCTTGGGCAAGCTCAGAGCGCTACACAGAAATGTGTTCTACTTAAAGTGCTAATTTTACATATTTAATGCCAGACACAGCCATTTCCATATGAGAGCGAGATGGGGAACTGGAGAAAGGTAGAATAAAAGAGCGATTGTGTTTGAGCGGCTTGTTACTTTATTCTATCGCAGCACTTTATGTCTTTTCCAGCCACTTACGGTACTCCATTTTTAGCCTGTTCGCTTCCTAGAAAATGACACACCATATTACGTGTCATTTAAGAAGCATAACCTCCGAGACATAAGCAGGGGAGTAAAAAAAAAACAATTTCTCTGAAATGGAGCCAATTACATCCACTATAAAACCTCAAATGACGTTCTGAAGTGGAAAACAAGAAATGAACTTCAACATATTTCAGTTAACCATACCTGCCGCTCCGGCTTTCATGGTTGATTAGGGCGATTAGTGGATTTAACAATGTTATTTTAGGGGAGGTAAAGTGAGATTAGGGCTAAATGGGATGAGTGTAGTGAGGTAGAAGATGGAAGGGCCGGTCCCAGTTCTCACTGCTAGGAGTTTGGGTGGTATAGAGTGAGTTAATGTGTGTTATTATCTCTATTCCAGCTGGGGCCTGTCTCTCTATTTCTGCATCAGTGCTATATTCACACACACACACACACACACACATGCGCACACACATTTGTTTAACAATGATGGTGGAGAATTTCCACTACTTTGTTTTTACACTGAGCTACTTAGATTTCCTATTATCTAACTCTAATCCTCACAGAAAGGCAGACACAGTTCTATGCCCTAAGTTGAAGCTGTAATAATAATTTGATATTGGCTAAACAGATTTCAGTGTACATTTGTGGTCACACTCTTGAGAGCAAAGGTTTCTACTTATAATGCGTTTTTGAAAGGTTGAGCAATTCAGCCAATCACACTAAGCTACTAATTAAAAAAATTAATTAACAGTTGCCCATAGTTGTGATTCACAGGCGTTTTCCATTTATTTACACTTTCAAATTGGATTACAGTAGACTGATCCTTGCTTCGACTAATTATGATCTTGAACATTTGATTCTGCAGTTTAATGAATACAATTATATTGATATTTTTAGTAGTTTGAAGCAATATTGCACAAGAAATAAGATATTAATCCATAAAATCAAAGCAAATAGTACTGACAGCTAGGGCTGCACAATATATTGTTTCAGCATCAATATGCGCAGAATTGTATTTAATCACTGTATTTATACGATTGATGCAACAAAAAATGATTTTCTTACTTAGAACTTTTGTCTTTGTTTCTAGTCCAAATATCTACATTTCAAAACGAAAACAAGACTATTTGACTTTTTATTAAACTCTTAATTTTTTGTCTCTTAAAATTGTCAAAACAATATTTATACTTGATATAAGATTATTTTTAGATATTAGGACTAAAAACGAGACAAAACAAAGTAAGAAAAGCATTTTTTGCTATATTCTGTTGATTATTTTGGTGTATATTCTTGTCTTCTTTATTTTGTTATGTAATATTATGGTTTGTTTCTGTAGTTTCACTTCGAATATCTAAGTTGTATATTTATAAATGTGCATTTTTTTTTCTTGTTGTGAGAAAATAGGAGATCATATGTTCCGGAAGTGTACAAAAACAAGCAAATTACAGTGATGAATACAGTCTGATGAAGAGCCGTGTGATCGAAACGTTACATGCTGTCAGCCTTTTTTATTTTAATAAATTTGCAGTTTTGGAGCTTTGATGTTGATTATTCAATTTCTATACCTGAATACTGTTAAACTCCCCAGAAAACGGTCATATAGTGTTATCTTGTGAAACTGTATTTTTAGGTTTCCATTGCAACGTTTCGCAGAAACCGCAGAAAAATGAAAAATTGCGATGTCAGATTTTTCCAATATAACACAGCCCTATTGACAGCCCACACAGTAAGAAATATCTGCTAATTCACAGTTTCTGTATTTTGTGATTCACAAGTGTTTTCCATTTATTAACGAATGTGAATCGCATTTTGGGACCTTGATCTCTGCTCTGTTGACTTTTGATGTTGAAAAATCAACTCAGAGAATTCAACTTTAATCAAAGTGACTTTTATTGATATTAGTAGTTTGAAATAATTAACGTATAAGACGTAATATATATAGAGAAATAAAGTCTGTAAAAAAACAGAAAATATACTGGACGTTTACTACAAGGTTTTTCTACCCTAATATACAACACCAACCCAGACAATATATCACTTTAAACTACTAAAAATGTTACCCAAAGATACTTTTTCTAAATTTTTAAGGGTAAAAGAAAGATTAAGGTCTAATAATCTATTTCAAAGGAATAAATAAACAGGGAGAAATAAAAAAATAAAAACATTAATCCAAAATATGGAAAACTGCTAATTTACGGATATTTTTTACAGTGCATAACCAAAATTATGTAACATAATTTCCATGACAAACAGACAATATATTGTTTCAAACAGCTCAAATTTACACACACAATAAAACTTTTTAACATCCAAAATAATATTGAAGCAGAAATCAAGATCCCAGAATAATTGAGAAACATCCATTTAACAGTTTTAATGAACATCTTTTACTGTATTTTTTTTTAATACAATACCAATCAGAGATTTTAATATTCATCAGAATACGTAAACTTTCAGCTTCACTCACAGTTCAGTTGGAGGATCTGAATCAACACAAGAGACTGTGGAGTTAATAAAGGCAGTCGACAGGACAAAACGCTGCAAGAAAGCACATTCCAAAAGCATCGTCATTCATTTTGTTATGGAACAAGTAAACAGATTTTTTTTTTAGAAGCATTTCAAAATAGTCATTGAAATAAAAAATAAGCAATAAATAAAAGCATTTCTTTTCAGCGCTAAAAGTCATTGGACTTGAATGGGAGGGAGTAAATGATGACAGATCTGTTTACAAATTTTGCAATCTCGATTGGTTGACTAGAATTACATTCCAGCAAATATTATCAGACCATGATATCAGAAATTTCAGATTATTCAAAGATTCCATACTAATCATTCAGGTTTCAGTAGCTCTCAGCAACTCTAACATGGTCGCCCACTGAGGCTAAGCAGTATTCCTGAATGGGAGACAACATGGCAAAGCTATGGTTGTTGCCGGAAGTGGTGTTAGTGAGGCCAGCAGGGGAAGTTCAACTTGTTGACTTCGTGGGTCCTAACGCCACAGTATATTGATAAGGACTCTATGATGTTAAACCAAGAATCTGACTGTCTGTGGTCATTAAAATTACCAGGTCCTTCGAAAAAGAGTAGGGGTTTAAGCCCACATCCTGGCCAAATTTGCCCACTGGCATCTGTCGATCATAGCCTTCTTATCATCCCCATATCATAATTGGCTTCATCACTCTGTCTCCTCTTCACCAATCAGCTGGTGTGTGGTCTGGTGTAATATGGCTGCCGTCGCATCATCAAGGTGGATGCTCCACATTGGTGATGGATGACGACATTCCCCCAAATATGTAAAGAGCTTTTAGTGTTCAGAATAGCGCTATATATATATATAAGAAATTATTATTATAAAAAAAAAATTCAAGCATAAATATGCGTATATTTTCCGTTTATTTACGATTGTAAACTGCAGTATGGGATCTCTGCTCAGTAGACTTTTAATGTTGAAAATCAACTCAACTGTTCAGCAAAGTGACTTTATTGTTACAAGACATTTTTCAAGACACTTCTACGCAGCTTAAAGTGACATATAAAGGCTTAACTCATCAGGTTAACTAGGCAGGTTAGGGTTATTAGGCAAGTTATTGTATAACAATGGTTTGTTCTGTAGACTATTGAAAAAATATATAGCTTAAGGGGGCTAATAATTTTGTCCCTAAAATGGCTTTAAAAAAATTAAAAATGGCTTTTAATCTAGCCTAAAAAACAAATAAGACTTTCTCAAGAAGAAAAAAATATTATCAGACATTACTGTGAAAATGTCCTTGCTCTGTTAAACATCATTTAGGAAAATGAAAAGAAAATAAAAATTAAAGAGGGGCTAATAATTCTGACTTCAGCTGTATAAGATAGAATATGGAGAGAAATAACGTCTGTAAAATAACTGAAAAAATAATCTGGCTATGTTTATCCATCAAGTTTTGTAGCCTAATATACATCCCCAACCAGGACAATATATCAATTTAAACTATTACAAATGTTAATGAAAATCACTTTTTCCAACTTTTCAAGGTTAAAAGTTGTTGGAAGAAAGAGCAAGGTCCCATAATGCAATTCAAACGCAGAAATAAATAAGGAAAATTAAAATGTATGGATATTTTTTTTACAATGAAACTTAAAGCCATGAAACTTTAGCCAAGCTAAAGTATAGGAGAACCATTACCGATGGCTTCTGGGTTGTGGTGATAACTTGTATATTTGAGTTTGATGGGCTGATAGCTAAGTTTTGGATAGATATTTGTGGTCTGGATACAAACAGAGCATTGTTCTAAAGCAGTGGTCTCAAACTCAATTCCTCAAGGGCCACGGCTCTGCAGATTTTAGCTCCAACCACCTCTAAATCACACCTGCTTAATAGTAGTTTTGAACACCTTGATTATTTGGATCAGCTGTGTTTGATTTGTTTTGAAGCAAAACTGTGCAGAGCTGTGGCCCTCCAGCAATCAAGTTTGAGACTCATGGTCTAAAGCAATAAGTCCATCTATTCCCTAAAAGTACAGGCCAAGTGGCTAATGGTGACAACGGTAACAGGGCATTTTAAGTACCAATCCTTGAGTTAAGCATGCCCAAAACATTAACTCTCAAAAGAGCATTGTATTTCCAGTCTTTCCCAATCAAACCCCACCTTAATAGCCTTATTTTAATGGTTTAATGTGTATGTTCCACTATAGGAACGCACTTGCACTCTCCTCACCTCTGAAAAGCTTTGCACTTGTTTAAATCTCTCCCTCTTTTTCTCCATTTCAAAGCTGAGCATGGTGACTTTACACCACATGAATTTCAACTTCAGTGTAATTAGCTCACTATGTGCTAGCAGAAGATCATCTGGAGATTTTCTGCTAGCTTATGGGTCACATGCAGGGGATTGGAGGGGTTAGAGTCTGAAAGGCGCTGGGATATGCTTTACATGCCGTAACGCTCTACCAGTGATTTTGCTTCTTGTTCAGTGTTTGTGTAATGGGAAGTGAGAAGACGTATTAGAGTTACGCAATGCTTTGTATCTGCAGCAATATTACAGAGCTGTCATAAATGCTATCAATACGACAATGCACATTTCACAGCTCTTACACCCAGTTAATGTTCACATTTGAAAGTTTTAGATACCATGAACACTAAAAGGCAAATACCGCATATCTACACCAATAACTCTAACAAATAAAAAATTGTTGAGACTTCTAATTCTGAGAGGGTTCGTTGATCCCAACATTTAATTTTAACCATTGTTTACCAAACCTTATGTATCCAAAACCAGGTTCCGCACAATTCATTCAGGTCATCCCAACACAACTCTATTAATTTACTTTAACCAATTTAAAGCAATTGAACATAAAATAATTAAGTTGTCCCAAAAGTTGTGTTGTTTAAGCTCATTTTACATAAGTAGTTTGAGCAGTTTTTTTGAGTGAATTGGAAATGTGTATCAGAATTTGTACGTTGTTAAAAGTGTAAACAAAGCTGTTTTCATGCCTTCGGACGATAACGTTAGCAGATTATTTCCTAGTTATTTGGTCCGTCTCTAGGAAATGCAGCACACGAATGCTAAAATTTTAAATAAAAGTGAAACTATCACAAAAAAAGACAAATTTTTGGTTAATGGTGTCAGAATTGACCAGTATTTTGTAATAAATGTGTAAATGGTCCTTTCCGGAAAAATTCAAGAACATCCCTGTGTGAACAGCACATATTTCAAATTACCAGTAAGGTCATTCCAGTAATTTTATGAATATTTACTGGTATCACCGTGTGAAAAGTTGCTATTGACAGACTATAAATGCTATTATTATAGGAATATGAAAAATATCTATGAACCCACTGAAAGCCTCATAAAGCTCTGCTGACATTTAGACATGGGCCGGTATAAGATTCTGATGGTATGATAACATTGGATAAAAATATCACGTTTTTTTTTTATTTCCCCTTTGAATTTATTTTGGGAAACATTTAAATATAAAATAAAAAATGTTAGCAAACAAATTCCAGTATGCGCATTTATAAAAGTCATGTGATTTTGTTATAAGAGATCATCAGTGTTGATAATAATGTGTGTGATTGGACAATCCAGCAGGCTAAGCACACTGTAAAACATTTGAAAAGTTTTGGTCATACTAAAATGCCAGTATTATGTTATTATATTATTAATTACCTCCAGAACTGTCAAGAGAGTCTGTGCTCCGCATCTCGCACCTTCAAACGCCACCACGCGTTCAATGCATTGCGGTATTTGTCTTCTGAGGCGCAAATCATTTATTAAATAAGAAAACGATTCACGCACCTTCTTCTATCGCAGCAAATTTCATTTTTACTGTTGATATTTGGTGTCAGTAAATCAGGAAGTGATGATTTTGTTCTCTTTGACTCGTTGGATGGAAACGCTGCTTTATTCGCTTGTCTTTTATGCAATATTCTTGTTTTGCGCATAAAGTTATTGCGATGAAAACATAGCCATTAACTTCTGCTCTTTTCATTAGTTTCAAAAGCTAGATTTCTTCAATATTTAAAAGAAAACAAATGTATCTGTTGTCCTAAAAAATTAATAAATAAAAAATATATTACATATACCATAGAAACAGTATAGCAGAAAATTTTGGCGGTTTTAAAACCTTGACTTTTCCAAACCGCGGTATACCTTAAAAACGGTTATTGTCACATGCCATTTCAAAACGTTTATGAAAAGATCGAAAAATAGATCCGATTTGGTGGCTTTACGTCTTTTGAAGACACTTAAGCTGAAAAAGGCAAAAAAATTGAATGGATCAAAACAAAAAAAGTTTTACACCAACATGTTATGTCCCGTTCCACTGAGTGGTATGGTACGGTACAGTTCAGTGTGCTTTTATGGCCGTTTCCACTGTCAAAAGGCGTACCGAACCGAACTGTACCATACCACTTTTTTGGCAACCTTTGCAAAGGGTACCAAGGGTACCAAAAGACAGACGTGCAGCTGAATGCTATTGGTTTACAGAGATATGTCATTCGCTCGTGCACCAAGCCAGAGTGAAAACAAAGGAACCGCTATGTTTTAAATACACAGTCAAGACATTACTCTGTATTATTATATACATATAATAACGAGCCATGGTCAACCCAAGCTCAAACAAATCTTGTCATCGTCTTGATGTACAGCCACAAAGCCAAAAAGACCAAAATCTGCTGTGTCTTGTTGTTGTTTTACGAGCACGTCTAAAAGTGCGAGCGGTTTCACTTTGTCCAGAAAGCACGCGATAGCGTCTATATTTGAAACATCAAACTTTTTGAGCTCATATTAATAACCTGCTTGTGATCATTGAAGCGCTTTTTCTGACCGATCCTGTCAGAAAAAAAAATGTGAGAGTAAAGCACCAAAAAAAGGAAGGAGAAGCTGGAAAAAAACAGCAGCAAACGATGTGTCTGCAACCTAAAACATGAACAAACTGCCATGTTTAACTATTATCATCACCTTTTGGACTATTATGAACTCGGAATGATGGAATTACTTTCTAACAGACGCTATACATGCTGCTGAAGATTAAAGACACACATGTGAGGTTTGCTCTGACAGTGGGCTATATTTCATGTTGTTTTTGAACCAAAATAAGGACTAAATCTATGCTGTGTGTAGTTTTTCTGTAAGTGGTAACATATCGGAGTCTGTAAGCATCTGTATGTGTTCATATATGTTGCATTTATTTATTTATTTTATATAATTGTTACATTGATTTGCAGTAATCAAATTATGTTCATAGAAAGGTTAGGAATATACATTTATACACAAGTATGTATGTGTGTAAAGCATCTGTTTTGTGAGAAGTACTTCTCATATATGTGAATGACCCATACAGCTTTACAACAGACATTTCCTCAAGCAAAAATGACGTCGTCTGAAACTTTCTGTCGTACACCACTTCCACCAAAAGAGTACGATTGGTACCCTTTTAGCAATGGAAACACAAGTCTGACAAAGGGAACCAGTACCGACCCGTACCGTACTGTACCACTCAGTGGAAACGAGCCATTAGTGTTTCTCCAAGAACCAATGTGGGATGTTCTCTAACATTACACAGTTATGCACATATTGGTGTTTTTGATTGACAAAACCTTTGTTTCTATGAGCCAATTTAAAACTGTGGTATGTTTACCTAATGGCTTAAAGAAACTATATAATTTGAGTCACTGCAGTGTAAGAGATTAACGAAAAAAAAAAAAAAGGGCAAGGTGGGGACTTGGTTCTATCCGTTTATTGTGGGCACTGTGCTACAAAGCTTGCAGCCGATTATGGAAGTGTCCTAAATAAGACGTTCACTGCGTAAGACTGTTGTTTTCACCAAAAGATCAAGGTTTTCTATGAAACATGGATGAACTGTTCATAATAAGATCTATAACATCAATTCATAAAAATCTGACTTTTTGCCAACTTCAGCATCCAAAAGAACAGCTTGAGAAAACACTTCTGACCCAGAATACACTTTGCAACTAGAGAGCAGAGCAATCATCCAGACAGATGTGCGACAGCTGAGTGTCTTGGAGCTCCGAGGGCCACTTGCTACATGCATGGCAGGAACTCAGGCTGATGCACACAGACAGACAACGGCAACAGAGGGAACAGAGCTCTGCTGCCTGCGCACTGCTCAGTTTGATTCATCAGTTAAATCATCTATATAATACACAGAGTGAGAGAGAAGAATGAGAAGATTGCAGACTGTAGAGGTTAGAAAAAAAGATACAACACAGCTGAAAATGGGTGAATGGTCATATGGTGTCTTGTGATTTTTAACGCCACTATGTTGCTTTGCATTTAGGGCTATGAAACACTGTTCTGGAACTAATTCCAGCAATTTTAGGACAAATTTTCACCCACGAGATAATAAAGATATTAATATTAACTCAAAAATATGTGGTAAATTTGTGTTTATTCATGTGAATGACATTCATTCATTCATACATTTTTCTTCGGCTTAGTCCCTTATTAATCAGGCGTCACCACAGCAATATAAACCACCTATTATCCCAGCATATGTTTTACGCAGCTGATGCCACTCCAGCCACAACCCAGTACTGGGAAACACCTATACACTCACACACACACACACACACACACACACACACACACACACACACACACACGCAGACTCAAAAACTACGACCAATTTAGTTCATTCAATTCACTGTTAGGGCATGTCACGCACAAGTATGGCCCAGCGCAGTCGCATACACACAAACCTCTTGAAAAATGTAACTACACGTCACACGTTTGTACTACATTGATGATGATTGGAAGCTGTGCCAGAGATGCCTTGAGACTGCATATTTTCTTTTACAATAAAATTATTATTTACACGAAAATATTTGTTTACAAAAGATTTAAGACATGCACTATTTAAAATATTATTTACAGGATATAAAAGTTATTTTATTTAGAAGAGATACTGCTTATTTTCCACTTTTTATTTAAAATTTTCTACAATTTATTTCGTTTTCAAAAGTCCAAGTTATATATTTTAAATTTTTTTTATAAGAAAAAAGTGACTGTTGGTTTTAGGCAATCTGTGACTTCATTTATACAACGTTGATGTTCAATAAATAATCAGAGATTGTCAATAGTGTGAGTTTCCTTCAATTATTTTAAAATCAACTAATGCACGCTTCATTCAAAAATCTCAGTGAACTATTAGGGCAAAAAATTTTGACAAATAAAATTTTTTTTTATTTTTTTTATTTATTTTAAATAGTTTATTAATCATAATCCGAGTGAAATGTTCAATTAATTGAGATTTTGTTGTTTACTTATTTAACATGAGTTGAAAAAACACAATTTCTTTTTTGTTTTTTTGATGACAACTGTTTTGTTTTCAATCAACTTAAATTTGTAAAAACAAACTTAGTCGATTTGTGTTGGGACAGCATGAATGAATTGTGTTGAACCCAGGATTTGTTTTTACAGTGTAGTCTCCCTTAACGAATATATACAAATAAAAAATATATATATATAATACCAAAAGTGTAGAGCATGAAGCTACAGCAAGTCCTGAAATGCTGCAGTGCGCATAAAATCTTCTGAACAGTTACAGAAACTTCCACTCCCACTCTCAGTTTCTTCCGTTAAGTGCTTTTCCATTTCCTATTATAAAGCTACAGTATTTAACGTCATGTTTTGAGGCTAGAGTAATTTCAGCGGGCCGGAAAAAGCAAAGAAATGGATACTGAGTATGAATCTTCGAGTGAAAGACTATCAGGGGTAGGTTCAATTAAAGCAAACACATTCCTTACCCGAAAGGCTCATCCCCCCTCAGTTACTAACATGAACTATTATATACATTTTAAAGTAACAGAATCCTGCCGAAGACATAGTTGAAAGTCTTCTCTAGCCTGACCTGAATGGATCCCATTGTGCGAAACCTGAAAGAAACAATCAGATAGCCGATTTGCTTGATGCATAGACAATGGCCTTGTGAAGAAACGGCAGTCCGTGGCTTCACTTTTAATATCTAAAAACTATCTTATTTGTTGAAAAATAAATCATAATTCAATTTAATCACTAAATAGCCGGTAAGCCTCTCAATCAATAGTTCTTTTGACCGGCCGCTTTGAGCATTAGACATGCGATGACAACTAAATCCAGAATCATAATCCTTGTTGACAGGAAAATATAAATCCCCTAACATAACAATACTTGCAAGTAGCTATTTTACAAACACACACCGCCCTCAACCATCTTTATTTGTTATTCTCTGGGCCGAAGCACTTAAAAAGTGAGTGTGCAGTAATGGATGGACTAGTTCCTGTGAGTTATGTAAGATAAATATGTGCGATGGAGAGTCGCAGGAACACTACAAGCCTGAGGGCAGTATCTAATTGAATTGCATTTACTTCACTTGTCCAGCCCGTATGCCTGAGATGCACAAATACACACACACACATACATACAACCTCACACACATTGAGGGAAAATCTGTACTGTTTTAACCAAATGGTGCGGTAATACGAGGATGAGACAAATGCAATAGAGAGAGAACGACAAACAGACATAAATTGAAGCTTCACACAAATCCTGCCGCTTTATGAGACCAATGACAGAGAAATGCCGCAGAGAGGAGTGCTGCTCCTGCAATGGCCTTTTGGGAAATAGCCCAGCTTCAGCTGAGGTCATTTGACATTTACACTCAGATTCGTTCAAACTACACTCCTCGCTGCCATCAAGCCGTGTTTAAGAATCCCTACATCTGTTTGGAGTAAAGCAGAACACTGAATTGCTTCATATATTACACGCTAGTTTAAGCATAACATGCCAATAGACATTTTTAATCAGCATCAAGATTTTTTAGGAAAGAATAATATGAATGTATGAAGAAAAATGTATATCTTAAGTGGAAAATATAAGTTTTTTTTAATACATCCTTTACACAGTTACCAGTTGTGAACCCTATTTAATATTGTAAGCGAACAGTCGTTCAACCAATTGGATCTTACAGAAGAAAAAAAACTGTATATAATAAATATAATATATATATATATATATATATATATATATATATATATATATATATATATATATATATATATATATATATTATTATTTTTTTTTTTTTTTAATTGTTTGTTTGAAATGTATTATGAAGCATATTGGGCTGTATTTTATTTTTTTTTGTTGTATTGTCTTTGTGTTAATATGTTTGTATTAAGTTAATCATATGATTCTAGCTTAAACGCCCCTTGTGGGACTAATAAAGCTGTTAAACTTAAATCCTAAACTTGTGAGGAATTTGAGGCTATTTTGTACTGTATGTATTTTAGGGATAAAGCAACTTGGAAAATCATGGCCAGCGAGATATAAAAATATAACAGCAAGATGAATAATGAAAATTAAAATAATATAATCATATATTAGCTAATTGTCGTATGACAACCGACAACCAATATCTATATATCCAATATAAATAGAAGATAGATGAGACATAAGAACGTCTTAATTTTTTTGAAAAACGTAAGCAAAAATGCAACATAACCATCCACTGGTAAACAAACCATCACTAAGGCTTAAGCAGATTGTATGAAAATGTATAAATGAGATTTCGGATAGCCCCTAATTCACTAAAATGTAAAATAACTATGAACTGCAATGAGATATTGCTGATCACGTGAGCTTTTTCTCTCAAGCATTCTGTTGTACGCAATTAAAATAAGGTTGATTTTTAATGTTTAACCCGCTCTTCAGTATAGATCTCTTCATGGTTTCTGGCATCTTCAGTAGTTTGTTATTCTTATTTTGTCTCCAGTTGATTTTCCTAACTCTGAAACAATGGCTGCGTCTGAAATCGTCTAGTACTCAGTAGGTTCTGCACTTGAAGTTAAATGTATTACTTGGCCGTTAGAAAAGTGCGTTTTATACAGCATGAATGCGAGTAGAATGAATGGAACTTGGACGTACTGCATTCGCCATTTTGTCATGATCTCGTGACCTACCCGTGTCTGTTGTGTTGCCTTACTTCCATTCATGAATTTGTGCACCATGAGATAGCGTAGAGCTGCACAATTAATCGAAAAAAGATTGTAATATCAATTCGACCCCCTACACGATTTTAATCCAGAATTTCTACGATTCTCTCAATCATATTTTAAAGTTCAGGAGCAAAGAAAAGGCGGCCGCACAAGTCTTCACATTGTTTTACATACGTTGCTCAGTGACATGGACACCTCCAAATGAAGTTTTGAAGAGTCACATACTGTATTTATAAGGTATAATTAACCCAAAAATGTCATTTCTGTCTTCATATAATGATTAGCGGCTGCGAAATCACACGTGATGTGAGCTGCTGACCATGAGCTGCTATTACAGAAAGGGCAGACGCGCCCTACTTGATAATAGACACGCGCGTGTTTACTTCAGAGAACAGAACCTGCAAAGGCTGTGAATAACAGGTAATAAAGTTGTAAATAACATTCAGTTTGTGGCACAGAGCAATCGTTTGGGATCCACGCGGGAAGTATGCAGCACTTAGCAGTGAAAATGAAACCGAAAGCAGAGTCATTTTAGATTGATTACGACAAGCATTTTATTTGTTTTTCTTTCATAGCGAACACAAAGTGTTGTGCATGAGAATAAATGTTTAACAGTGTCTACTCTAACTGCTCAAGCCTATATCATGTTTAATATAATGCAAGAAGGAATCTGATAATGACAAATGCATGACTTTAACAGTGAATAAATGGTCTAATAATGTTCTCAACTACAGATTGCAAACATATGACTCAAACATGATAATTCAAAGTCAGAATCATGAATAGTTGTATTCTGATATCACTTTACTGTGCATTAACGAGCAGGATCAATTTAAAGTCTGTTCAAGTCCACCATTTAAAGTCTATTTGAAATTGAGCATTTTAACCAATAGTAGACCTACACATATTATAATTGTTGTTGTTTTACCATATGTTTGAGAAATAATAAAATTAGCCTTCTCATATTAAGCTTTATCTAACACCTACAGAATCGTGAGAAATTCTTGAACTTTATTTTAAGCAAAAAAAGCGTAATTCTCATTTTAGCCAGAATCGCGCAGCTCTAGGATAGCATAGTGTCCATCCAATGCACACTTCATCCATGTACTTCTCACATATGTTTTTCGAATTTTCTGAATTCTGACAAACTACTCGGCTCGCATACTGTTTTTAGCATACTATATAGTATGTAAGTATGCAATTTTAGATGCAACTTATGGTTTGGCTCAGTGTCAACACCTTGTTTTTTCTCTCAAACGTTCTGTTGTACGCATTTAAAATGAAGTTTATTTTTACTATTTATCCCACTTCTCAGTATAAATTGTTTTTGGCATCTTCGGTAGCTTGTTGTTCTTATTTTGTCTTCACTGTTGATTTTTCTAGACTCTAAAACAATGGCTGTGTCTGAAATTGCCAACTACTCAGTAGATACGGAGTTTAAATTTAAACGCACTACTCGTCGTTAGAGAAGTACGTTCTATACAGTATGACGTCAGTTGCGTCGCTTCACTCCCATTCATAAATTCTCTCGCGGTGCATCATAGGATAGCGTAGTGTCTATCCGATGCACACTTCAGAATCTCGCCGGAAGTAGTACGTCATCCGAATACTACTCACATACTGTTTTTCGAATTATATGAATTCAGACATACTACTCAGCTCTCATACTGTTTTTAGGGTACTATATAGTATGGAAGTATGTGATTTCGGATGCAGCTAATGGCTCGGCTCAGTGTCGACACCTTGTGGATACTAAGCTTGTTCTCTCAAACGTTCTATTGAATGCATTTATAATAAAGTTGACTTTTACTATTTAAACCACTCTTCGGTAAAGATCTCTCCATTGGTTTTGGCATCTTCAGTAGTTTGTTGTTCCTATTTTGTCTTCATTTGATTTTCCTGACTATACAATACTACTCAATACTACTGCATACTAATCAACTCACATACTGTTTTTAGCGTACTATATAGTATGGAAGTATGGGATTTCAGGTGCAACTAATGGCTCGGCTCAGGGTCAGCACCTTGTGGACAAACTAAGAAATGCAAAAGACAATTTAAAGCACATTTGCAAGTTGCACATTATATGAGTAAAATGCTCTTTCCGTGCTGATGACTAAATTTGTGTCACATGCACAATTCGCAAATTTAAAAAAGCCATTTCATCATGCCTACTTTCTAACATTTAGTAGTCTCTCAAACTGCCTTTCTATTTTGTTGTCGTCTCAGCAGCTTGAGTTAGGTTTTATGTTTGTTTCACTGGGTTTCAGTGGCCTTCGGGCAACTAAACCATTAAGCTATTCAGAGGAGTTAATGCACCTAGAATGAGTCACTGCATTTCCTTACAAACTGTTCATCCGAGTTAACTTGACAAATGCACTTTGTGGTGGAGAACAAAAGATGATACGAGAACACAGAGTACTCATTTTCCTTAATAATACGGCAAATTGAAGGTAATGAAAAAATAAACCATGAATTGCTTTTTTTAGATCCTGTAAAGCAGGTGGATATTACATGAGAATTTCATAGGAGAGCCCAAATGCACCCAACAAACAAGAGGTCAATGTGGGGTTGTAATTATACTATACCAGAAATCAAAACCTGCTGAGTCTTTCATATACATGTATGACACCCAGACTACTAGAAATAAAAAGACTATCATTTATCGCATATCATGCTCTATCATTTATTATACATTTATGCATTGTTTACTGTAATACTTAAGATAGTGACATTCAATACATTCAAGACCTTTTATAAGACTTTTTAAACATTTTAAGATCTCATCACCACATTTTAACTGTTAACATTGGTGATATTTTAACTTGAAGTATGTTTTACTAAATACTGATTTTTGTAAGAAACGAATCCAAAACTAAAACATTATTCATATACTAAATAAACTGCTAATCTAGCAGGGGGCACCTATAAAATAGCAGAAATAACAATGTTGCCTTGGTTACTGAAGTAAACAAAGCAGCGTGATGTCAAATCTAGCAGGATTTTACCGATTTCATAAACTACGCAGCATCCCAAAATTTGCAGATTAAATTAAGGCAAACTTTAACATACAACTACATAATATTTAATTAAAAATTTGAGAAAATGTAATACCCTGAAAAATATCATTTAAAATTTGTAATATTTAAGGGCCTTGAATTGATTTAAGACCCTGCAGACACCCTGTTATATAAGCATAATACTACACGACACGTCATTACGGGGATAATTAACAGCATCGTGAGAAAGTTGCAATCTTGAAAGTGTTTACATTGTATTTAGCGATACTGTTTATTTTTATGTTGGACCTGTAATCATTCATTTTTGAAAAGCATTTTATATTTTATTATTAGTTTTAAACTTTTTAAACTAGAGGTGTGAACTTACAGTGGTCTTACAGTTCAATTTGTTTACGATTATCACACCATCGATTCAGTTCAATTCGAGATCTCGGTGCACTGACGATGCTTTCCATACACAATTTTTTATTTTACTTCACAAGAATTCTTGTATTAAAATGTATAATTTATCATTTGTTTTTGCCTATTTGTAACACAATTTTGTCTTTTATTTCAAGCAATCAGATATATGAACTGTACCTTTAATTTTACCTGATTAAAGAAAACACACTTTTTAATTGTATCCAGAGAAATTCAAGTACATGCACAGAACAACATGAGCCTTTAAAACAAATGAACAAATGAGCAAGTTGTCGAGCAAGTTGGTACACGCCTATGATTGGTTACGTGCCTCAACAGAAAGAGCTGCAAGTGGCTGTTCACCGATGAGTGAAACTAGCTATGTTTCCATCCAAAACTGCAAATTAACCTTATGCGCAATACTGGATTATCGCATAAAAGAAATGTCCAAATAAAGCAGCGAGTCAAACCGAACAAAATTGTCACTTCCTGATAATCTGGCGTCAAAAATCAACAGTAAAATTAGAATTTGCTGCAGTAGGAAAAGCTGCTTGAATCTTTTCTTTATTTAATAAATGACTTGCGGCTCAGAAGGCAAACCTTATACACAGTAAATGCGTGGTGGTGTTTGAAGGTGAAGCACAGACGTGGAGCACTGATGCTCTTGATGGGTCATTAATAATATAATAACACAAATACTTAAAGGGTTAAGGCGTTTTAGAATGACCAAAACAACATTTCAGATTTTTTACAATGAGCTCAGCCTACTGGTCTGTCCATTCACACACTTTTATCAACACATGTTTTCTTCTAACAAAGTCACATGACCTGTATTTAATGCACATGCTGGAATTTGTTTGGTAAAAGTGTTTCTAATGTAGTTTATGCTCATCTTTTCCTTTTGAATAAAAACTTTATCCTACTCAGGTATGTGCATATGTTTTTAGGTACATTTTCAACATTTATGCACATCTTGGTGTTTCCATCAACTGTTTTTTTATGCGCATATTCAAAATGTGCATAAAAATAGGTGGATGGAAACGTACCTACTGATAAACCGCAGTTTCGATCACAGCTGATCCATGATAGACGTGGTGGAAAAACTCACTCTGCAGACACAGTCATGTCTGGAACCACAAGTATCACTATAACAGCCTAAAGGAGAGTGTTCATTTACATGCTCGCCTCCCTCGCCATAGTAGCTACCACAATATGGTGCATATGAGATAAATGACATCAGCAGTACGTAATAACCGGTAGGGTTTATTACTGAACCGATCCCGAATTGTCCCCGTCTGCATCGCGGTGCACCAAAAAAACAATTCATTTTCACACCCCTATTTTAAACATTTACCCTGAATTTTTGAATTAAGTAAGAAATGAAAAATGTAAATGTATTTTACATGTGGTCAATATATAGAAGATCCCTTTATTGATTGAATTTACAGAAACGTTACTACCATGATTTATATCATGATATAAATCTACCACGATATAAATCATGGTTATACCATGATTTATATCGTCATCAGATTTTTTTTGTGAAATACATCGTATTTAGTCCATTTTTGTCAAATCACCCAGCACTACACATTAGATTTGGCAGAATTTATAGTATGTGACCACACAACCGGTTCGCCATTTTGAATGTGCCATTTTAGGACATCCAATAATCAGACATATGGTATTATGAGAACCATTCTATATATGAAAAGTTTCATGTTGTAAACTAGCTGAGAGGGAACATATGAGGTAAAAACATGTCAACTGCAATCAGTCAGCCAATAAATCTTCCAACAGAATAATTCTGTATCTGGTTGAACTGAACATGAAAAGCTTCACTTGGGAAACTATCAGCAGAGCCTCGGCTAAATAATCCCATGACAAAAGGAAGGGAGAAATTCCAGGAACTTCTCTTTTTTGTCCTTAAACCAACCACATCTATAGGACAACGAAGTGTTAAAAAGAAATCATAACAAATGCGGGGGGGAAAAGATGGGGGAAATGTAAACAAACACTGTTGGTTGAAACTACGACTGTGAAAAGCCTTAAGCTGTTCAATTACTTCAGGGGTCAGAGCTTTAACTACACGCGCTTTGTGTTGGATGACCTGTGAATGTCATGCCTCTGCAGCTAAAATCAAATAAAACAATAGCCGCGTTTCACAGAAATTTCACTAAGCACTGTTGATGGCTATTGTAATGTAAGAATGTGTAGCAGACAGTGTGGTTTTGACTACACTTACTCGCACACACACATGCATACAGAGCACCACAAGTGTTGGAGACAGTAACATAAAGCCTTGGCATAGCTCTAACCTAGCCAAACCTGGCTAAGGAGGTTTGGACAATAGTCTCTTACAAGATCACAGTGCGTGTGGGCAGAAAAAAAGTTGATCTACTGTACTTATTTGTGTCAGAATTCACATCTATGTAATTGAGTGTAGTCATCTTATACACATACAGTTTCCATACTTAAGCTTTACATTACAATTTTAATGGCGTATCTTTAAAACTGGGCTGTGCAAGACTACTAGATGGTACTGCACGTGTCAATCTGCTTTTCCACAGTTCAGGCAAAAATGAAGATTCCGTCATTAATTATTCCCTATCATGCCATTCCAAAACCGTAAGCCCTATGTGCATCTTTCAAACACATAGTAAGATATTTTGAATGAAATCCAAGAGTTCTCTGACACTTCATACACAACAAAGGCCCTGAAATGTTCAAAGCTCAGAAAGGAAACAAGAATGTTGTCAAAAATGGCAACAGTAATTTTATGAAGCCAGAAGTATACTTCTATGCACAAATAAATATATATAGAAAATGTTGAATAAAATCAGTGTTTTAGTTTGCGGACAAAAGTATACATAATAGGGCTGGGAGATAAAATCGGCATTCTGAGTGCCACAAGCTCACTGTGATTCATGCAAGTAGAACTAACCAATCACACTTTGTCTGGAATATACACATTTCAGTAATAACAGCAGACCCAAACACTGCTGTGCTTTTTACTTTTCTCCATAAACTGCATCAGAGCTGCAGCAATGGTTTGTCTGTTTGTCCTCCTCTGAGAAATCGATTGAGTTTAACTAGTCGCCTAGTTACGAGAGACGCCAGGGAAGCGCGAGCGCAAAGTCCATTGTAAATGGTCAAGGAATCTACACGTATGCGCTTGTCACTTCAGGTCAGACTAATAACGCATGCAAAAATGCTATGGCTAGCAACAGTGAGGAGATTATAAATAAATAAGGATGCAAGGATGTCACCAGAGTGGCTTTTTGGTTTGTTTTGTTGTGCATCTCAGGAACTAGCACCATATCTGAAAGATTTTTTTTAGCATAGAGGGTAATAGAACCATTCAACTTTACAATTTGTAATGTTGCAATACGTGTTTGAATATTGGTGGTTGGTTCCTTTACCTGAAAGCTCAGATTTGATATCATAATTTGTGTTGTTGCCAGAGTTTGAGGTTTACTGTATGTTTAATATTCACACATTAAAGTTTGCTTTGCTTGTTTATCATTTACACTTTACCATTGCACCCACTTTGTAACATTTTATTTATGAAGTTTAAGAGTCTCTTTAACACTTATGCCTATTTTTTTATTATGATGAGATATTTTGTTTAACTATTTTTTGTTTTTGACTATTAAAACTATTTGTCTTAGTAATGTTGGTAAATCAAAATAAAGTGGTTAATGTGGTGAATGGTAATAAACAAGATATCCTGAGTTTTTTTGTTTGTTTGTTTGTTTTTTTGCTATATCGGCCAGCCTTAATACATAAGGCATAATAAAATTACAATATAACCACTGAAGACACATGAAGACTGAAGACTGTTTTGACAATGTTCTTGGTACATTTCTGGGCTTTAAATGCTTTAAGACCTTTATTGTCTATATAGAGCTTTCAGATTTCATCTTAATTTATGTTTCAAAGATAAACAAAAGTCTTATGGGTTTTAGTTTTTGGGTTAACAATCCCTGTAACGTACACTTGTGTAATTATTCTAATAATTTATTGTTCTTTTCCATCTTGTGTCTGCGCAAATTGAAGAAAAGTGATGACAGATGACAAGTATCAAGTATCACACTTGACACGAATGGACAAAAAGACTGTTTGATCAGGCAAAAAAAAACTTGCAAGTGGACATCAATGGATTACGAAAACGACCAATCGTGGAATACGAATGGTCAAAATACACTTTTTGAGCAAAGGCATATCCCATCATTTACCAAGTTCAGGAACTCATCATGTGTCCCAAAATATTAAGGTGTACATTAAAACATTCATTCATTCATATTCCTTTGGCTTAGTCTCTTATTTCCCAGGGGTTGCCACAATGGAATGAATCCTCAACTATTTTAGCATATGTTGTACACAGCGAATATGTTTTGCCCTTCCAGACGCAACCCAGTATTAGGAAACACCCACACACTCTCACATTCACATGCACACATATACACTACAGTCAATTAAGTTCATTCAACTCACCTATACCACATGTCTTTGGACTGTGGGGGAAACCTGAGCACCAGAAGGAAACCAACACCAACACGGCGAGAACATGCAAACTTCATACAGAAACGGCTTTTGGCCCAGCCTGGACTATACCCAGCGACCTTCTTGCTGTAAAGCAACAATGGTAACCATTAAGCAACCATGCCGCCTTTCATCAAAACATTCCACAGTAAATTCAATCAATCAGATGCTATGTTTTGAAATTTGTGATGTAAACTGTACTGGTGCAAAAATGAATGCGGTATATTTATTTTGAATTTGTGTAAATATTTTTCTTTCTGATGATGTAATTTGAAGCACCACAATTACTAACCCTGTGTTTTTATAGTGACAACCAAACAAATATTTTGATTCCAAAATGGTCAATAGAGGGGCATCATGGTGGCACAGTGGGTAGAACGAACGCCTCACTGCAAGAAGGTCACTAGTTCAAGCCTCAGCTGGGTCAGTTGGCGTTACTGTGTGGAGTTTACATGTTCTCCCTGTGTTGGAATGGGTTTCCTCTGGGTGCTCAGGTTTCCCCCACAAGTCCAAAAACATGAGCTATAGGTGAATTGAATAAGCTAAATTGTCTGTAGTGTATGTGTGTACATGGGTGTGCATACAGTAGATGTTTCCCAGTGCTGAGTTGCAGCTGGATTCATAAGTTGGCAGTTCATTCCGCTGTGCCAACCCCTGATAAATAAAGGAACTAGGCCGAAAAGAAAATAAATGTCTCAGTAAAGTTCTGTAAACATTGGCATTTTGTTATTAGTATTATTAAACCTATGTCCCACCGGATAATGAAAATGATGAAATAGATCATCTAAGTAGACAAGTTGTCAAGTTCAAAGACCCCATTTGGAGGAGTCCTGCACCGAAAGCTGTGGGGACATGGCCAGGCCTTTAACTGGACCAGAGCGGAGTATTATCATCACTTATAAATTAAGAAAAATATATGTTTTAAACTTAATTAGGTTTCAGTAGACTAACTCCGTTTTCCTACTGTATATCATTTTGTATTTCGCTTTTTTTCTGATACCCCAGTTTTTTTCTAACCCCAGTTGAGACGCACTTGGTGGAACCGTTCACTCATCTGTCTATTAACTTTAGACCAATCTGCAAAACTACATGCAAATTCAGTGATTTAAACTCAGTTTGTATTTGTAAATAAAACTTTTTGCAAAACATTATATCCAATTCACAAAATCAGACACGTAAACAACTCTTTTTAATTTTAATTATTAAATTTAAAGCACATTTTAATTTCAATCTTAAAATATTTTTTATTCTGTTATTTGTCGATGTGTTTTTGTAAAGTAATAAGTTTTTTATATTTTTGTTTTTGACCTCTTTTTGCTCTTTGTAACGTTATAGTTTTCTTGTTAGAAGTCTAATGTAGCGTTCATCGTGTAATTTCGGTGCTAGCGTAACTTTGTTAGTACAAGACTTGACCGTAACAACATTTTGAATAACAATGACAGTAAACAAAAATTACAACAAACGAACTAGTTTTAAATTCACATTTAAATTTGATTAAACCCAAACTTGTCAGATCGGTTTTTGTCCACCGTTATTAGGTGACGCGAAATCTCAAGCTTAAAACACGCACACCGCAAGCGTCTGTGAAGCTTCATCCAATCTGTAAACATTGTATGTTGTTTTAATAATGTACTTTGTATGGAAAGTACCTGCTGATCTCACCGCCACTTAGCCAGCCGTCAACTTCTTCAGTCAAATTCCATCGTCGTCCTCAAATTGTTCTACAACAGACAACTTGCGAGTGTTGCCACCAAGTGGAGCTACACATTAGTGCATTCAGATCCAAGCACAAAATTCAAGCTAATTTTACTCTAAACGATAGCATGTGAATACATATTGCTGTTCTTTTTTTTAATGCACCTGCTAGCTTCTTCAGTCAGTTTTATTAATTCATGTTTGAAAAATTAACAAAAAGGCCTCTAGATTTAAAATAAAATTTAATTTTACATTCTTATTTCTTAAGAAAATCAAATGTCACCAAACATGTTATTTTTTTACTCAGATTTGCATTATATGCTACATGGTAACTTTATTCATTCATTCATTTTCCTTCAGCTTAGTCCCTTTATTCATCAGGGGTCACCACAGCGGAATCAACCTAGGCTGACCCACCTGGGCTGGCCCGCGTGGGACCGACTTAGGCTGGCCCGCGTGGGGCCCATCTGGGCTGGCCCGCGTGGGACCCACCTGGACTGGCCCTTGTGGGGCCGACTTGGGCTGGCCCTCGTGGGGCCAATCTGGGCTGGTCCGCGTGGGGCCCACCTGGGCTAGCCCGCATGGGGCCGACTTGGGCTGGCCCGCGTGGGACCCACCTGGGCTGGCCAACGTGGGGCCTATCTGGGATTGCCAGTATTATTATTTTTGATAATACTTTATATTTAAGGACAGTAGTTTTCTTTTTAAGAACAGTGCAGTTTTTAATTAACTTTTAAGATCACATTTTAATTTCAATGTTGAAGTTTTATTTATCTTTTTTTAACTGTAAGTGTGTTATTGTTCAAACTATGTATTATGTTTAAATTGACTGAAAATAATAAATATTATACAAATTAATCTGCCACATTTGTGAACTGTGCAGAGCTGTAGCCTCTTATTTAGGCCTACTATGTATTTCATTAAGGTTGTACTTTGAGAGACAATTTTTTCTGAGGTGGTACTTGGTGAAAAAAAGTTTGAGAACTACTGCCTTAATGACTGGTATTGAAATACATATTGCTGTTTTTTTTTTGTTTTTTTTTAATGCACCTGCTAGCTTCTTCAGTCAGTTATATTAATTCATAGACATGTTTAGGGGTAAAAAAAAATTACAAAAAAGGCCTCTAGATTTCTACAACTACAATAAAATTCAGTTTTGCATTCTTTTTTCTTAAGAAAATCTAATGTCACCAAACATGTTATTTTGTTGTACTCAGATATGCATCACAAAGTGCATAGCACAACGCTACATGCTAACTTTATTCATACATTCATTTTCCTTTGGCTTAGTCCCTTTATTCATCAGGGGTCGCCACAGCGGAATCCACCGCCAACTTATCCAGCATATGTTTTACATATCAGATGTCCTTCCAGCTGCAACCCAGTAGCCTACTGGGAAACACCTAAATACTCTCACATGCACATGCACATGCAAACTCATAGACTACGACCAATTTAGTTTATTCAATTCACCTATAGCGCATGTCTTTGGACTGTGAGGGAAACCGGAGCACCCAGAGGAAACCCACGCCAACAGGGGGAAGAACATGCAAACTCCACACAAAAATGCCAACTGACCCTGCAACTAGGACTCGAACCAGTGACCTTCTAGCTGTGAAGCGACAGTGCTAACCACTGAGCCAGCATGTCGCCCTATAAAATAAAATTGTATTCTTATTTAACAAAATCTAATGTCACAAACATGTCTTGTTTCACTCAGATGTGCAGCAAGTACAGCATAGCACTTCATGCTAACTTTAACAAGCATATTGTTTGCTTTACTTATCACAGTACTCTTCATTAAAGGAATTTTATCAGCAAATGCAGATTTGATATGATTAAGGACACAACTCAGAAAATCATTTGCTTAAAAAAAATAACAGCTACAGTTAAAACACTTGTCTCTCAGTGTGATATTGTCTATAATGTTCAGAGCACATTGCCACTGAAAGAACGAGAGAGAGAGAGAGAGAGAGAGAGAGAGAGAGAGAGAGAGAGAGAGAGGGAGAAGGCCTCTGTAATTACTGCCACTGAGCAGCAGGACTCAATTGAAGGCGACACTGGACCTTTATTACAAAATCAAGTGCTGTTTTTGCAAATTATGCTGGTCCGGCTGAACACAATGAATCAGACCCATTGAGATTTAAATCATTCACAAAGTGCAAAGGGCTTGCCTTCTGCAAACTCTGCCCTGAACAATGGCCACGTTTCTTGTTCTCTTTCTACACAGGGTGGAGAGAGCTTTCGAACGCTGAACAAACGCCGTCTGAGTGACCGGAGTGAGGAAAGCTGCAGCAATGGGAGGAATTCAGGGCTCACATCCAGACCCCTGTTTAAAGAATATTGTCCTCGCTCAGGAGGATTAACATGAAAAGGAAAACAACTGACACACAGAACTGTTTATTTATGTAATATCCAAACGCTTTGAATATATTTAATGGAACAATTTTAGGAATTATATTGCAGTTTTGATTTTGAGGCAAGACACTGCAGGGGATTTATATTCGTTATATCTACACCGCCGATCAAAAGTTTGGGGTCAGTAGGATTTTTAAATGTTTTAAAAGAAGCTTCTCCTGCTCACCAAAGCTGCATTTATTTTATCAGAAATACAGCACAAATTGTAACATTGTGAATTGTTATTGCACTTTAAAATAACTTCAAAAGGAGTTTATTATTTAATTTAATGATTTATTCCAGTAACATTAGAGATGAATTTTCAGCTTTATTAATTCAGTCTTCAGTCACTTGGTCCTTCAGAAATCATTCTAATATTTATTATTATTATTATTGTTATTAGTAGTAGTAATACACTCAACGGCCACTTTATTAGGTACACCTGTCCAACTGCTTGTTACCGCAAATTTCTAATCAGCCAATCACATGGCAGCAACTCAATGCATATGTTCAAAACTATCTGCTGCAGTTCAAACTGAGCATCAGAATAGGGAAAAAAAGGGATTTAAGTGACTTTGAAAGTGGCATGGTTGTTGGTGCTAGACGGGCTGGTCTGAGTATTATAGAAACTTCTAGAAATTTTTATGCACAACCATCTCTAGATTTTACAGAGATGGTCCAAAACAGAGAAAATATCCAGTTAGCTGCAGTTCTGTGGGCGCAAATGCCTTGTTGATGCCAGAGGAGAATGGCCAGACTGGTTCCAGCTGATAGAAAGGGAACAGTAACTCAAATAACCACTCGATACAACTGAGGTATGCAGAAGAGCATCTCTAAACGCACAACACGTCGAACCTTGAGGCAGATGGGCTACAGCAGCAGAAGACCACACCGGGTGCCACTCTTGACAGATAAGAACAGGAAACTGAGGCTACAATTCACACAGGCCACAGGTCACCTGAGGCTGACCATGTCCATCTCTTATTGACCACAGTGTACCCATCTTCTGATGACTTCCAGCAGCAGGCACTTGCACACATAGGGCTCAACCTGTGCAGTGCACATGCCCATTTTAGTCTTGGATAGAAAGTGCCCTTCCCGGTCTTTAGTTTACGCGCGACAACCATAATCTCTCCAACAATTCTGCAGCAACATGCTATCATGTCAATATGACCAAAATCTCTAAGAAGTATTTACAGCACCTTGTTGAATCTATGCCACAAAGGATTAAGGCAGTTCTAAAGGCAAAAGGAGGTCCAACCTGGTACTAGTACCTAATAAAGTGGCCGGTAAGTGTAGTAATAAAAGCAATGACTGGAGTATTAATTTCATTTGAAACTACATACAATAAGAAAGCAGTTATTTTAATATTATATTTAAAAATATATATTCAACAGTTTTTACATTTGATAAATGCCGCTTTGATGAACAGAATGATTTTCTTAAAAAATAAATAAAAAGAAAAACTGACCCCAAACTTTTGACCGGTAGTGTATATTCCCGATCAGACCAGTTACATTTTTTTTCTGAATGGTTTGGTTTAAAGGTGCAAATGAGGGATATATTATTATAAATTATGCATTAATTTGCATATACATTTGCTTGTAGTGTCTTGCCTTTATATTTAAGCAAGGTATTGTTTTGTATTGCATATTTCAGCATATCTTGCAGACAAGTATAATAAACCATGCTTTTACTGTATTTCTGTATTAATGTTTTCAATGTATGCTTGAAATAATATGTTTCATGTTAACATGGATGTCTACAAAAACACCTTTAAAATGATCTTTCCCCATTTTACAGTACATGAAATTTTTTTGTACATGCAAGTGGTTTCAAATACACTTTGCATGCTGCATGACTGGCCCGTAACTGAATGATCCACTGAGCTGGAGTGAGTCTGACTTCTACCTGTGAGCAAGCAGACATTAATTCAACATGGCAGTCGTGGGTTTGGCCTCTGCAACTTTCTCAGCCTCCCCAAGTAATTGGTGACCCCTGAACTCACTGGCTCACATGGGGGAGCAGTGTGTGTGTGTTTGTGCTTGTACATGTGAGTGAGAGAGAGAGAGAGAGAGAGAGAGAGAGAGAGAGAGGCAAGTGTGTGAGCTCAGCATATGACCGTCATTCACAGCTTTTTCACTAGCAGATATAGGCAATCTAGATGTACTTTTTCTAAAGTTTAAAGGGCACCCATTTTTCTCCATTTTAAAGATTTAAGATAAGTCTTTTGTTTCTCCAGAATGTGTCTGTAAAGTTTCAGCTTAAAACACCCATCAGATTATTCATTATAGCTTTCAGAACACTGTTTTCTGCTCTGAACACAATGTAGCTGTTTTTGTTGCTTGTGCCTTTAATGCTAGTTTTCCCCACCCACCGTTCTCACGTTTATGTCAGAGTGTGCCTCAATCTCCACCTCGGCTGTGGCAGATAATCAGCACAGTGACAGACATGAAGAAAGCAGATCACACGTAAAGTTTGTAAGAAATACCAGTGTTTCCTCTAGGATTTTTTCCAGTTGTGGTGGCAGGCCTTTTTTTTTACAAAGATCTACCAACTTCCTGTAGCGTTATTTCAATGACAAATGTCAAGATCACGTTTATGTAATAGCCTACGAGAATGCAAATCTCTTTGCTTGCGCGCTGTTTTCCTCTGCTCGTGCACAAAACTTCTTGCACGCCCCCTCAAATATACGCTGCTCAAGCGCAGTTCTTCCTGTGCGCTCTTAAATAAACGCTGCTGAAGAGCGATTTAGTCCGTTTATGTAGCGAGTATGTCTTCAACATTTATTAAATTTGCTGGGAATATTTATGAATGTCTCCAATAGACCTACAGAGCGGCATTAATGCGCCCTGAAGTAAAGTGAAACGGCTATACGTCGTGTTTGCTGGCTGTCAGTCAATGGTGCGATTATTACCCGCTAATAAAAAACACGACTGAATGTTTTGAATTAAAAGCTGTAATGTAGACGTGGCGGGATCAATTTTGCCGTGGCTTCCCGCCATGGAAAAATTAATGTAGCAGAAACCATGAATACTACAGTAAGAACTTTCCCAATGATTATTTGATGTATTTGCTGTGAAGTTGCAACGATGAGTCACACACAATGTCGTTACAACGTTCACGCAAACACACAGCGTGCACATTTATCTTTGCACTGTTTTTGCACTGCAAAATCGGATAGACATTAATATTCACTGCTGTATGGATATGTGTTATGTTAATATACAAAATAAACCTGATTTAACGTCCACAAACCGGGATTGAAGTGTCTTCTTTCATAATTGTACTGACATGCGGCTGTGGTGATAAAGACGGTAAAATCGCTGTAATTCGTTACAAACATGCACTATTTTTAACACATTTAAACCTTCAAAACTCGTTCTTGATCACATCTGATAATGACAGAGCGCTGAACAGATCTTTTAATCCCTTTTCTTTTTAATCCCCTTTGAGCAAGTTCTGTCTTGTTGATATGATTATACCTGTTACTAATAGTGGGCAGGGAAACCGCACTCCTACATCATGTTGCGGTGGGCCTCAAAACGGGAAGGATTTGGATCCTTATTTAACAAAATAAAAAAAGACTTATTGTGTTTTCTATCACTCTAATATGACTAGACACACTATACCTATACAGTTCTGTCCAAACAGCTTACAAAAGATGATTTTCTTCATAGGTGCTGTTCGAGCCATTTCTTTTAATAATATTATGTTTGGATTAAATAGGTTGATTGGATGATATGATTATTGTTATTATTATTAAGTTTACATTTGATAATTATTGTATTCAGGTTTAAGTATTTGCTTTATATACAATTCATGTTGGAGTATTTGCTTTATTGTTTTATTTTGTGAATAAAGACTTTTATTCTGTCGAAATCGGGATTTAAGGCAGTCAGGTAGTACGTGGGGCAGTAAGTGAAGAGGAAACAATTTTCCGACCGTGAGTTTGTATGTGGTGAAGAGTGCTACTGAGGAGCAATAGAGCTATTTCACTTATTTGATGGCACAAGGATTAACAGCGGACTCATGCGTCATTGTTTAACTTACTGTGATAGAGGCTTAAAGCAAAAATGCCGCTACAGGTGCCCTTTAAAGGAAATAATTAGGGGTTTAAAGGTCATTGCAAATAAGAAATGAAAAGTGAAAGAGGATATTCTCAGTATAAAGTATATTAGTTTTTTTAAGCTGTACTCACAATACTTCCTGTTTTTGAAGGCGTTTTTCAAGACTAAACAACACACATTATGGAAAATGTCACACAAATCCTACCAAAACAGATACTTCCTTCAAACCCATTTTAACTCTTTCAAAATGTTATTTTTTGAATAGTAGCTAAGCACACAAACATAAAAAATTAGCCATATACACGTCAAACTACACACAGATGTGAAAAATATAAAACACTACTCTCGTGTGTCTTTTTCAGTGGAGCACAGGAGTTTGTCAAAGCACTCACACATAGATTTAAGCACAGAAGCACACTGTATATACAGTATGAATGCATATTCAGTATATATGTGCACTATAAATACAAATGTGTCAGGGGGGCATAAATATTTTATGTTACACTATTTTTAGGTGTCCTTGTTTCATTGGAGCTACATATTTAAGTACTGAGTAATATTATTTAATGATGTACTTGTTGGGGTTACGCGGACACCATTAAATAAAGGGTTACCATATAATAACGCTGTGTAAAACATGCTGGATAAGTTGGTGGTTCATTCCACTGTGGTGACACCTGATGAATAAAGGGACTAAGCCAAAGAAAAATGAATGAATGAACAGAGTATTTTTGTGTGTGTTTTTGTATAGGGCTCAACAAAATCAGTTAAAAGTCTGTATCAGTAATTAGTAAATGAAGCATCAATTTTAAATGTATGTTTTTCCCCCAAGTAAAAACAAGAGTTGTTCCCATTACTGTTTTTAATTACGGGAATTGGGTTTAGAGTCTTGCGAAATGTTTGTTTTACAATAACAAACTGAGTTTAAAACACATAATTTGCATGTAGTTTTGCAGATTGGTCTAAAGCAGGGGTCTCAAACTCAATTTACCTGGGGGCCGCAGGAGGCACAGTCTGGGTGAGGCTGGACCGCATAAGGGATTTCACAAAAAAAAAAAAAGTCCTCAAATGTCATTATTAACAGTTTTAATTATTTCTTCTGAACATGAAGTGTCCTGAACATTAATAGAACATTGAGTGAAGATTATGAACAGTTCTTCTGAACATGGCATCTTTTGCCTACTCCTTGCTGCCAGAGACTTGACAGCGTTTCTTCTCACAAATCTGAACCACATTTGGCTTTAGAGCGGAAGCAGTTGAGACCCTCAGTATGGCTTGGGGGAACTCAATCAAACTACCTATAATATATATAATATGCAGGCTGTAGCTAGGTAGGTGGCAGGCTGCAGATAGGTAGCTAAGTGGCAGGCAGGGGCGGGAACAGCTTACCTTGGTTCTGGCCGGCGCGAGTTCCCTCCTTCCCGCCCGTCACAGCGTCTAACAAAGGGGCGGGGTGCGAGGTGACGTCACCGGCATCCCCGCCCCTTTGTTTAGACGGCGGGCGGGGAATGCCAGTGACCGCTGTGTACGGATAGAATCAGCGGAGCGGGGAGCGCTCTCTCTCCCCGCTCCGCATATTCTGTCAGTGTACAGCGGTCGGCGCAGGCCACAAAATATTGCACTGAGGGCCGCAAATGGCCCGCGGGCCGCGAGTTTGAGACCCCTGGTCTAAAGTTTATAGGCAAATTAGTGAAAAGTTTCACTAAGTGGGTCTCAAGTATCCTTTAGTGTCTACGCTTTTTGAGGAAAAAAAACTGTCAGAAAAAAAAAGATATACTATAGGAAAACAGTATGAAACCTAATAAAGTTAAAAAAATAAAACGAGCATAAAATCATACTGAATTTTAGCAAAAATTTTAAGAATTTAAGCCAAAAAAAAAGAATTAAATAAAGTCAACATATTTCAAGATTTTCAACTTCATAAAACTAAAAAGAGAGAAACAGAAAGAGAAGAAAAGGGTAAATCTAAAATCAACCCAGGCTTTCTCTGAAAACGTACCACTATATTCATTTCTGGAGAGCACCAAATACGTCACAGGAGATACATTTTTTGCAGTTTTATGTGTTTGCGAAATCCACCAGAGGCCGCTGTGTACACTTTTTGAGGTCTCAAATTTCTCTCGGAAGTGCCATTTGTGCCTGCTAGTCTCATATAAATCCACCAGAGGCCACTGTCAAATGACTGATTTACTGACTGACAGAATGACAGAGCGATCGACTGACCCAACCATCTTCTCCAAACCTAACCAATAGTGTTTTCAAAAGCACCGACTGACCAGCACCCACCCACTTCCCTAAACCCGACCAACAGTTTTAAAAAGCAATCCAGAAGAGAAAATCCCTCAGCCGATTTTTTTTTCACAACACAAATCTATATAACAACGGTATGACACTGGTATTACAAGAAGGTGATGAATTATGTGGACATGCTGATGTCATGTGATGATTTCTCAAAAAGCTTTTTTTTCAGAAAGTAACACAGTACACGGTTTCCTGGGAGGGTTTGGTTTAAGGATGGGGTTGGAGTACATTATAAAACAATGAACACCTATGTCCCACATTTCACAAAAACAAACCTGTGTGCACGTGTGTATGTGTGTGTGCGTGCTTGCATGTGTTTTAAAAAAAAATTGCAATACCAGAAGACTCCTTTAGATGACATGTTATTGACAATTAACAGGGAAGGCTAACTCAGATCGACATTGGTATGGTAATTGTCCAACTCTGTCATGCATTAACGATCATGATTCGCTAACTTTCATAAAGCAAACAACAAGTTCTACCACATACTGGAGAGCGGACTGACTTCAGAGCAGCACGGTTGTGCTCACCAGCGAGTGAATGACAGGGACAGTGCCATTGTCTGTCAGACTTTAGCATAAGCAAGTTAGCGCTGATCTGTCTGAGCTGCTTATAGCGCACTGCACCCTCACTGTCGCTTTATGCTGTACAAATCAATTTGTCTCCACTGATGGAAAATAATTGCAAAGCAAACAAATTATCTCTGCCACATTGAGCACACCTCACCGCCGGGAGAGAGAGAGGCAGAGAGAGAAAGAGAAAGAAGAAAGCAGCGGGGCTCTTTACATGGATGCAGAGGCCTAAACTGTGGGTTCCAGCCAAAAACTCTGTGGATGTGCTGAGCCTACAATTACACACGAGAAAGACGAAAAAAAATATCTGAGGAATTTTAAGTTGAATGTAAACAACTGGAGAAAAAAAAAAGAACAGAAAAAAGTGGTAAAAATAAAAATGATAAAGAGATTATGAGAAACAAATGATATATAAAGACAAACACAGAGAAGGAAAACAGAGCTATTAGTCTCTAATTCAATTCAGTTCAATACATCTTTATGTCTACAGCGCTTTTATAATGTGGATTGTGTCAAAGCAGCTAAATATAAATAAAGTTTTAGTAAATTTAAAGTGCTTCAGTCCAGTTTTTACAGTTCAGTTCAGTGTGATGTATATGTCGCCGCAACTAAAACAAAGCATTTAATTGATTGTGTAAGATATTTTAAGAACAAGCATGTGACAAACTGTCAGCAAACTAGAATGTTGGCTTTAAGTTTTTGTATTCATTAATTTTCCCTCGACTTAGTCTCTATTTTAGTGGTCGCCACAGCGGAATGAACCGCCCACTATTGCAACATATGTTTTACACAGCAGATGCTCTTCCAGCCGCAACTCAGTACTGGGAAACGCCGATACAAAGTTATTCAAACACACACACGCACATGCACACGCACACACACACACACACACACACACACACACACACACACACACACACACACACACACAAACACACAAACACACACACACACACACACACACACACACACACAATGGCCAATTTAGTTTATTCAGTTCACCTGTAATGCATGTCTCTGGATTGTGGGACAGGGAGAACATGCAAACTCCACACAGAAATGCCGACTGGGAATCAAACCATAGAACTTTTTGCTCTGAGGTGACAGTGCTAAGCATCAGGTTTGAGGGAATATTTTGTTTCATAGCATTGTGTTTTTTAATAATTTACTGAATATCTAACTAGCTAGCGAACTAAACTAACTAAATAAACAAACAATTTCAATGTTATTATAATAGAACTCAAGTTGACTTGTAGTGGCTATTTGGTATTGTCATTATTCTGTTTGATTATTAGTTAGTGTCTGTAAGTCATTATTATACAGTATGTTACAGCTTAAGAATAAGATATGTTTCAGTGTAGGTGGCGTGGTGGCGCAGGTAGTGCTGTGAATAAGCAAAAAGCAAGAAGGCTGCTGGTTCGAGCCTCGGCTGGGTCAGTTGGCATTTAAGTGTGGAGTTTGCATGTTCTCCCCACATTTGCATGGGTTTCCTTTGGGTGCTGCGGTTTCCCCCACAGACATGTGGTTTAGGTGAATTGGGTAAGCTAAAATTGTTTGTAGTGTAAATGTGTAAATTAGAGTGTATGAGTGTTTCCTATATAGATTGCAGCAGGAAGGGCATCCGCTGCATAAAACATGTGCAGGATAAGTTGGTGGTTTATTCTGCTGTGGCGACGCCGGATTAATAAAGGGACTAAGCTGAAAAAAAAATGAATGAATGAAGGATGTGTCAGTGTTACAGTGAAATCAATCCGTGGAGCACAATGATTAGGATTATTGATTACACTTGTTTATACCTGCTACTTTTCTAATATTTCAACATATGTTCATACTGAAACATACATTTAGAAAAGTTTCGATTAGCATTGTAAGGTATTAATTTGAAGACAAATTGCTGTACAGAAAACAAATATTCTGATTTTGTAGAAATTATTATATAAAATTAAGCTTTTAAAAACGATACACTGTGAAAAGTTGTTGTAAAATGGGCTCTGTGCACAGCTAGTGTTTTTCAGCCAGTGATGACTTCCAGTGAAAGCTTTTTGTGACTATTTTCAATTTCATAAGGTTACATTTACAGCATTGATGTTTTACTGTAATTAAAACACATTCAGCTAAACAAACTGTAAAATATGGTGAAAGACCATTTAAACTCAATTGAGAATACTGGGGTAAAAGTAATTTCTAAATTTTAAAGATATGGTGCGGAAAAATATAATTTAATGCAGTGCTTCTTGTTTAGTCTGATACCCACTTTATATTGTATCTCAGCCAGGCAGTGAAGATCTCTGTTTTTTAAAAGAAATCAGAACTTAAACGCTGCCATTTCGTATGGGATGACACTTAACTGGAAGCCCTGAGGCTGGCGGACTGAAATTTAAAGACTGTGTGCATATCCCACATTAGCAGTGTTACTGACAACTTTGGTTATAGTTTTACAGCACAACTGTAATTATTAATTTACAGTGTGCTTGTAAATTTACAGTATTACTGGGATTTTTTTACAGTATTACTGCAAAATGTACAAGCTAACTGTAAATTAACAAATACAACTGTGCTGTAGTTTTACAGCATTATTGTAATTGTTAATTTACAGAGCACTTGTAAATTTTACAGTACTGACAACAAAAATCGCCAGTAATACTGTAAATTTAAAAAGTGTAATTAGCCACTTCCTGTATTTTTCCTGTGACAATATTTTTGGATGGGTTAAAAAATATATATTTTATTCAATAAAAGTTTTTAGGGATTATGTAATGTGAGGAAAAACGTCTTGTAAAATGAGTTTCAAACTGAAACTTTACTATATTTTTTAATGATTTTTTTAACATTTCTGTTGTGTTTGGGTCAAAACTGACCAATTTACAATTTTAACACTCATAAATATTGTGTTTTACATCTGATTGCCTCAAGGCCTTATGATATCCCAAACATTATGCATTTGAACACATAAAAGTGATGATCCCCTCTTTCATTGAAGTTTTAGTGCAGGGGTGGCCAACCCTGTTCCTGGAGAGCCACCTTCCTGCAGATTTCAGTTGCAACCCATATCAAACACACCGGCCTGTAATTATCACGTGGTGTTCAGGTCCTAATTAATTGGTTCAGGTGTGTTTGATATGGGTAGCAACTGAAATCTGCAGGAAGGTGGCTCTCCAGGAACAGGGTTGGCCACCTCTGTTTTAGTGTTTTAATCAAACCTGTTACACCTATTTAGTCAAAACTGTACACCTATGGTGTTCCCACGTACAAGTGACCCCCATAGGAAATAAATGGCATCCAGACTATTTTCATCCATCAGACAGAAAACATGCCCAGCATGTACTGTACCAGCCTGATCTCACGAGGAAACGCAAGTATTTTATGTTTTGTCAGTTTAATGGCTAATTTGTATGAAAATGGATGATTTAAAAAGGAGGCGTGGCACCCAACCACGCCCCTAAACCCAACCGTCATTGGATGATCAGCAAATCGTACAAAATTGTACAAATTAGATCATACAAATTCATACAAATTAGTCACTAAATCAAAAAGTTAGGAATTGCCGTGAGATTGTGCCGTGAGAACTGTACACCACCCTAACTTTATCACTCACTATTTGTATTTTCACTGCAGTTATTTTATGTCTAATTCTATAAATTAATGTTAGGCACTACTTTAAGAAATTGTTCACAGCTAAAAAATGTTGAATAAACATTTGGTGGTGGAAAATATTTTTTATTTTAATAATAAGTCGGTAATTTAAGAGCAGTTAAAATGGACTGTCAATTTTGATCAGAAACACTGAAGTGAGGGAATGGAGCTGAACACGACAGGAGGGTTAAATGTGCTGTAATAATGAGTGGAGTGATAACCATTTTCAAGGTTTTCTGCGGTTTAAAAACCGCTAAACTTTCTGTTTTACCATTCCTAAGGTATATGTAAGGTTTTTTTTTTTATGTTTTTATGTGTTGTAATTAAATGTGTGTTTTTAAAAGCAACAAAGACAGCAGAAGTCAATTATTTATTTATATTATTTAGCCTGACATGTTTACTGTTCTAAAATTTTATAAATGTTTCCTAAAACTAAATATATTGTGTTCAACAGAGTAAAAAAAAAGGTTTTGTTTTTTAATCAGACATTTAAAAAGAACTTATTTTAGAGCAATAATCAAAATACTGTAATACTGTGAAACCATGGTATTTTTATCCAAGGTTATCATATTGTCTAAAACTTAACCAGCCCACACCTATTAATCAGTAAAAAGTACAAGAAAACAAGTCTTTGACCAACACATGGATCTAAGCATCTTGTAAGGCCAAAATGTTTCAAAAATACACCAATTAAAATCTCACCGGTTGTTTGGAAACTTGCACTGTTACAGTACATTAAAAAAAAGTGTTATTTTATTCTGACGACAAAGTCTAATCCAGAGATGCAGAACACAGGCAGTGTAATTAGTCCTGCGGTTGCACTGTGCTGCTGTCAGACTACTAAGTGTAACTAAAAACCACTGAAGATGAACAGGCTGCAGGAAAGGCTTGCAGACTTGACAAAGCAGTGTGAAAAGGAGCTCACAGAGGCGCCTTTGCTGTGATACTTTGACCTCACTCAGATTATTCTTCAGGCTGATGTGTCAGAATAGTTTGCTGCAATAAAGATGGTCAGTATGATATGCGTGCAGGGCACTTACGGATGCGACTTGCAGGGGATGTTTGCTGCATATAAATCCCATCCGCTTGTGTTTGGAGCTTGTGATGCAGTCGCATTACAGGTCATCAGAGACTTTCTGGGTCAGACACCAACTCAACTGTAAAAATACTAATGCAGCTTTAGTGTTGTGGCATTGTTTGAGCTTCATAATAGGCTTGCTAATTGCATTATTCTATATAGTGAAAGTTCTAGGTGATCCACGCAAAAACATTAAGATAATAAACTGTAGTCTATAGGTATAATCTTAAATGAGGTTAATGAAAAAAAAACTATACAAATCTTTTTCTAAAAGCCCAGTGAGAGCAAGGTTGCTTACTAAAACCATGACAATAATTTACAAAATAAATAAAATTAACATTATGTTATGACAATAGTACTTATAATTAGTAAGGACACTGTTAACCATCTTACTGTAACATTTCAAACAGGTATCTAAAAATCTGCAATAGCTAATCGACAAGTAAAATACCTACAGTAGCTCATTTAATGATAAGTAGGCTATAGTATCTAATAACTAACAACTTGTGTCAATTAAATAAATGTTGTATGTAGTAAATAAAAACTAACTATTTGATAGGTGCAAGTAATAAATAAGTACTGGTATCCAAATAAAATAGGGTTAATTTACAGTTAAAGTTAGGTTATTGTTGTTATCCAACTATTAATCCCCTCTGATTTTGGGAATAAGTTCTAGGGTAGGTTTAAGAGTATAGACATTAGGCTATTTGGAATGATGTTCCAGGATCAACATAGATGTTAATCCAGGATCCCATCTTACTTGGCAAAATCACATGCTATTTAAAACTGAAAAGTTTTGATCCCTGTAGAAGTCAAAAGCAACAATACAAAACTCACAACTGGAAAGAAAATCAAATATCTGAATAAGTAACAGCAGGTACTAAGTTATTTGAATCTGATGAAATAGCACCCAATAGGCTATTATATCCAATATCTAGTAAATAATTAGAAAATTTAAAACAATAAAGGACTAAAGTAATTACTAGCATCTATTTAATATGTGATAGTAGCTAATGAAAAATTAGGCTAGGCTACCTAAAATTCTAATAATATATATAAGATACTAATATTATATCTAGTAATACTATACCATATTTAATATTTCTAAATAATAAAATCTAATAATAGCTATCTAATGAAAACTATATAATGAAATATATAAATATAAGTAGTTATAACTAATTGACTAGTAGCTTAAAAGAGCTCCTAGTAAGTGTTCATTATTCTTCTTAGATTAAATTTCTGCTTGCTATACTCGTTGACTGGTGTGGATGCTAATACTGAGCGTTTTACTTAGCTTTAGTCATGGTTCTCGCGGACGAGCCTTAACACTTGGCATTGTTGGCTCTTTAAACTGAATGCAGCGCTGGATTAACCCATGCCACCAGTTGAGTTCATTTATGGGTCAATCGTAAAGTGGTTTGGAGGCAAATGGAGAGTTGTCATGCTAGCTCTGAGATAAAACACTATGATTGCCGAGACGGGTTCAACTGCAAGCCATTTATAGGAACAATCTTTCTGTGCTTTCTTCTCGGATTTTTACAGTAAGGTCTAAGGGCAAACTCCTAGCGGATATTTAAGAATTACTTAACTATGACAGTACTGATTTATAATATTTGGTATCTCGTTTAAACATCAATATTATGTATTTCTCATTAGATCAGTGGATATGTACTGACAATCTCTATTAGCATCTGTCATTAGAAAAAAATTGTATTAGCACATTTACATTTTACTTAACTTAAAAGAAAAATCGGACATTACAGAAATCAAACTCAACCAAACTAATAATTAGCCTATATGTGGAACAGGGCATGTAGCCTGTGAAAAATTTTACGTACTTTGTTGCCATCTAGTGGTTCAAAAAGAAGCATGCTAACTGGGTAAAACCAATGGGTAAAATGTTCTTCTTTTTACATAATGCTAAATAAAAGTTTGTAAATATAAAATTCTGTAATAATAAGCAATAACTGATCAATTAAATAGTTTTAATTTATTTTGTAATATCAAGCTTTTGAAATGCTTAAACAATTTAAAAACTCTATAATAATAATATAATGATGAATATCTTTTTATATTATTGCATACTAATATTGTATGCATTCGAATGAAATGTAACATAATAATATGACCTGTTAACTATATTTATAACAATATTTATTGTGGTCCATTATAAATCTTAGCGGGGTAGTTCACACAAAAATTAACATTTCCTCACCATTTCCTCACACTCAATTTCTTTCTTCTGAAAAAATACACACACAAAAATGAAAAATGTTAGGGTACAGCCATCGACATATATAGTATAAGAACATAAAAATACTCAGAAAGTCAAGTTTTTTTTCTGAACATTCTTTAGTATCTATCTTAACTATCTCTTTAAGCAAACTATTAACAACAGGACAAATGTAAATAGTACATAAATTTGTTCTTTTATTTACCACACCAGATATGAAGTTTGTGTTTCTTAAAATCTTATTGACGTTTTGATAACCAATTACTTAATACTTTTAAAACATTTCATAAAGACATCTTCAAAACCCATGCACTGAACATCCTTGATGTGCTAGAAAAATTCAATATACAAATGTGCCCTGAAAACAGATAACACACTGCTAAAGCCACAGCAATGCAGGCAAACTGCAATGATATCCATCTTGTGTCTAGCTGTCAGACTTTATCAGAATAAGCTTTTTGTAGCTGCAAGTAGAAAACAAAGGCAAAAATGTCCTCTTACAGGTCAATTCTAGTTATATGTTGCTAGTCTGGTATACAACACCATATTTGAAAATTTCTTACACTTTGTAAAATAAAGGTTCCAAAAAGTAGTTTTCCCTGGAATGCATTTGAAAGACAAGTTTTAGCTTCTCAAAGAAGCTTTTAAGTGAAACAATCTATAGAATTTTGTGCCTCTATAAAAACCTGTGCAATCAAAAAGATACAGGTTTTTCTTGGAACCCTCAATATCAATGAACAACCTTTATTTTTAAGAATGTATGCTCACCAAGGCTTATTTCTTTTTGCTTATTTATTTCTTTTTACTCATTTGAGTCATTGTTAACATATTAACAAACCTTTCTCTAAAGAACTCTTCTGTTTTAATATATTCAAAAATGTAATCATCAAAAATCATGTATACTAATCATTCCGATTTGGTGCACAAAAACATTTCTTATTATTATAGATGTTAAAAATAGCTTTGCTGCTTAATAATTTTTGTTGAAAGCATAAATGTACCATTCAAATGTATTAGGCAAGAACAAAAATAAATGAATTATAAAGAATGATAAGTAAAATTTGTTACACTAATCTAAAGTGAATAAATATATAAATGTATTTTTCTTTACTTTTTAATAAACAGCTTCCAAAACAAATAATAATGCTAATTAAAATAATGAGAATCATTAATAGTAACAACAACCAACCACCAAATGAGCATATAGGACCCTGGACTACACAACCAGTTTAATTTTACATGCATATATTTTTGGCAACAGCCAGAAATACATTGTATGGGTCAAAATGATACTTTTATGCTAAAAATCATTAAAGTATTCATTAAAGATAATGTTTTATATACAAACACTACCGGTCAAAAGTTTAGTGTCAGTATGATTTTTAAATGTTTTAAAATAAGTTTCTCCCGATCAAGACTGAATTTATTTAATCAAAAATACAGTACAAATTGTAAAATATTTAAATGTTATTGCACTAGAAAATAACTGATCAAAAGTAATTTATAACTTAATTTAATAATTTAATCCAGTAATTTTAAAGATGAATATTCAGCTTCAATACTACCTTCAGAAATCACTCTAATATTAATTATTATTATTATTATTATTATTATTATTATTATTATTATTATTAATGGTAACAGTAATAAAAGCAATGACAAATTTATTTTATTTTATAATAATAAATAACTGAAGTAATAATTTAATTTAAAACCACATAGAATAATAAAGCAGTTATTTAAAATTTGTAAAACATATTTAACAATTGAACTTTTCTTTAACATTTAATAAATGCTGGCTTGATGAAAAAAAAAAAAAAAAAAAAAAAATATATATATATATATATATATATATATATATATATGTATGTATGTATGTATGTATGTATGTATGTATGTATGTATGTATGTATGTATGTATGTATGTATGTATGTATGTATGTATTTTTTTTTATTTTTTTTAATTTTATTTTATTTTTATTTATTTTAAAAGCATAAAAATAAAAATAAAAACTGACCCCAAACTTTTGCGCGGTAGTGTATTCTGTACATTTCCTTGTGTAAATACACCAAAACAATTTTTTTTTTTAATTGTAATATGCATTATTAAGCACTTTATTTAGTTAAAGGTGATTAAAGGGGATTTTCTCAGTATTTTGAACAGTAGGATTCCAGGTTTTCAAATACTCTGCCAATTACTGCCCTATCAATCCATCAATAACAATTTTATTTATTCAGCTTTTGGATGATAAAACATATGACTGGTTTTATGGTCCAGGGTCACAAATTAGAATGCTTTATTAAGAATCACGAGACGCTCAAAATTCAGCTTTTCCATCACAGTAATTAATTAATTAGTTCATTCAATTTCTTTTCAGCTTAGTCCCTTTATTAATAAAGAGACTTAGCAGTAGAGAAAATGAATGAATGAATAAAATACAGTAAAAGTCAAAATGGGGGGCTAACAAATTTCTCTTCAACTCACAAAAAGAAACCAGTTATTTTACAGTGTAATAATAATTCCAAATAATCAAATAAAACAAATATAGCCTTGCTGAGCATAACACATCTCTCAAAAACCTGCTAATCATTCCAAATATTACAACCAGTAATGTATAAGACTTTAACGCAGTCTTCCCAACACTGAGTAGTTCACTGCACACCTAGCATGCTATAAAGAATTAATGTTGCTATCGTGAAAACAGTCATCAAGTAAGGCATGGGTGCAAAACATTAGGAGTCAGGCTGCTCTCCAAAGGCCTCTAGTAGTTGCGCAGGAGCCAGGTAGGAGCAGACATTCCTAACTGGCTGAAATAACCCCACCACCAGGGCTTCTCAGTCCTTTCCTCTCCATCCTCTCCCAGCTCCCTCTGGCTGTACTGCTCGAACTGATTAAATGGGTCAAAACGTTCATAATTGTCCAGTTCGGGGATGTTAAAGTAGTCAAGTGAGGGCTCACGCGGGACCTTTTTCAGCACAAAGTCCACCCGGCCTACCTGTGTGTTTCTTGGCAAGTTAATGCGTTTAGATTGTTTGGAGTATCCAGAGGCTGATGCGGTCACAATGTGGACTCCTGGATTCATTAATCTCCAGTAATCTCCATCCTCGGCTGTAGAGAGATGCAAAGGAAACAGCAACACTGTAATTTTATAATAACTGTAATGCTCATTTCAGGTCAAACGATCATTGTACAAATACAAGTCTGCTAGGGTTAAACAGTTCATTCATTCATTCATTCATTTTCTTGTCGGCTTAGTCCCTTTATTACCCGGTGTTGCCACAGCAGAATGAACCGCCAACTTATCCAGCACATTTTTACGCCGTGGATGCCCTTCCAGCTGCAACCCATCAATGGGGAAACATCCATTTAGGTGATCTCCGGTGTGATTGGAGCACTTTTAGCTTAGCTTAGCATAAATCATTGAATCGGATTAGACCATTACCATCTCACTCAAATATGAACAGAGTTTCAGTCATGTGCATGTGTAATGATATTATGCAGTGTCTAAAAATAGTCCTCAGCACAAGCCCTATGCTTGCCCCCCCCTCCCCGCAGAGGCCCCTGAGCCTGTGCCAATAATGCCAATTGGTTAATCCGGCCCTGCTGCCAGACCAGGAGAAAGGCTGAATTAGGACTGCACGATATTGAAAATAACTGATATTCATTCATTTTCTTTTCGGCTTAGCCCATTTATTAATCTCATGTCGCCACAACGGAATGAACCGCCAACCTATCCAGCATATGCTCTTCCAGCTGCAACCCAACACTGGGAAATATCCATACACACTCATTCACACTCATACACTACAGATAATTTAGCTTATCCAATTCACCTATACCATGTCTTTAGACTTGTGAGGAATACAGGAGCACCCGGAGGAAACCCATGTGAACAAAGGCAGAACATGCAAACTCCACGCAGAAATGCCAATGGACTCAGCCGAGGCTCGAACCAGTGGCCTTCTTGCTGTAAAGAGATCTAGTGCTACCCACTGCGCCACTGGGACTCCAATCTGATGTGTTATTTTATTTTTCTGCAATAAATATTGCGATACAATTTCAAAAGACTTTGTTTTTTCTCGTTTCTAGTCCAAATATAAAAAAATTCTTAGACCAAGTAACAATATTATTCCGTTTTCACCGTCAGAAGAAATAAGTGAGAGATAAGAGATTTTTGTTTGTTTTAAGGAAACTATTTGCCAGTGGTGAATCTTGTTTTCACATTGAAGTGTAGATATTTGGGCTGGAAACAAGACAACAATTCTAATTAAGAAATGTTTTTTGCATAAGTCATATTAAGTGCATATAAATCCAGTGATTAAATACCATCCTGTAGCTCCTGGTCAACTATAATTCATACTGAATTATTTGACATTGCAATGCAAATTGCAATGCAACCTATTGCGGATACGCACATTGCGATATTGATGCTGAAAGAATATATTGTGCAGCCCTAGGCTGAATATTTTAAAAAAATATAAAACGCAACTGTTTAACTAAAGGGGATTTATAAAATGAGCATATTTTCTAAAAAGTGAAGCAGGCCTTTACAGTTGCATTCTGAGTTTAGTGTAAATTGTTACCTGTGGTGATGTCATGTCGTAACCCCTTCACTGATATTATGGCTCCTTTAATGCCATTTCCATGTTCATCCTTTACAATTCCTTTTATACCTTTGTGGACCTGAAAGTAAAAGCGATGAAGTTGCTAAGAAGCTCATCTGTTGTCATAATAATCACTTATAATAATAATTTATTTCAAATGTATGTCAGCAAGCACATCAACCAAAAAAATTGCTGTTTTGACTTTATTTGCATATCGAAGCAAGATACTTTGGTATAGTGTATGTATACAAACATCAGGCCTCATGGTTTTTTCATTAAATATAACATAATTGTATATTGGTATGTATGAAAACATTAGGCATTATATTGATTTCCATAACTCATGTCTATCAATTACAAAACTGTTGCCTTTACATGATCAAACCATGTTCGTTGATGCAATAAATCTGAACATGCTCTGTTTAGCACTTAATATTTACCCATGACAATTTGGGTCAATCTTCCTGACAAAGACTTTTATAAAAAATGTGTTTTTTTACATCCCTCTTAAGTTAAAAATTGGTCAGATAAAATGTACCTACTGTAAAAAAAATTGCATTAAATGAGTTATTGTGAGTCTGATTGTAGACTGATATCAGGGGAGAGTGATCCATCTTGGGTCAGCTTAACATCATTGTTGATGACTAAAAATTATCATTTCAAGACCCTGGATATAACTTTGTAAAGAGAGTGGCATAAAACATCGACATTGTTTAGTCTCATCAAAACAGTAGTGTATTTTTATGAAATTTTAGGTACACAGTGACCTCTAGTGGTTGTAGACTTAAATACTTTTTGCCCTGATGATCATCCGTCCACTCGGTCTAGGATATGATATAGGCATATAAATTAAATTAAATATAAAACACTACTTCAAAACTAATACTTACAGGCCTAATACAAAATATTACTAAATAAAAGGCACAATGTGGTGCCATTATTGTCATCCAAATTATGAAAATGTATTAGACAATGTATTTTTGACACCACAAATAAATGATAGCATAATGTATAACTATAGACCTTTTTTATCCATACAATATGCATTATCATTGCATAGCCCTGGCTCAAATACTGTATATACTGAATTGTTTATGAACTATTTAGTTTGTCCACAAGATGTCAACACTAAACCAGGCTGTTTTTGTTTGTCTTGCTTCATTTTTACAGTGAGGCTGCATTCAAGTCCAATATTTTGTGCCCTTTACTCGCTAACGTCCCTCTTTCTCGTTCCTTCGGATGTACGATTACCTTACACAAGTGTCCACTACTGACGGAAAATCTGAATGGGTTTAAATGGAATGCCCTAAACCCTTGAGCACTTGGTCAAAATTGAAGAATTAAGGGTATACCCATATAAGCTTCTCTTGTTCAATTCATGTATTGGAATGCACTTTAAAATGGTGGATTGCCTTGAGAGAACAAGGGAAGGGAAGTTTGTGAGTGCTTTTCTAAAATTTGTGTGGAATGCAGCCTCTGACAAGAAACTGGGGAGACAAAATAAGACAACAAACTACTGAAGACAGCAAAACTTGATTCATAATTACAGTTCATAGTATTTGGAGAGGAAAAGCACAATGTAAACAGATGAAAGTTTCTAGTTTGCATGTTGAGCACCTTTGTTTGTAACTTTGAGCTTCAGTGTGCTTGAAAGTGATTGGGGCGTAATGACTATTAGGACTATTTGTAAAAAAATGTAAATGGCTATACAGATTTTATATACTGCAATTAGTACAACTGTCAATATGATTATAATCATTCTAGTTCTCCATTGCTTATTGAAATATTCAAATAAAGGCATATTCAGCATATGATGAATTAAAATACGAAGATAACATTTAGGAACACAGCAGTTTTAAAATCAATGTATAGCTCAGTGGTAAAACAAAAAGATGAACTCACAGATTCCATGAAGCTGAGCAGAGCCTCTTTATTCCTGCGCCACTCAGGGTAAAGCTCTTCCTCAGAGGGGAATTTATCACAGCCCAGCTCCACCGTGATCTCATAACAGTTACTGTGCAGGTAATTAAAGTCTGACATCCCTGATACAGTAACACACAAGCAGACACGGGACATAAAATTGACATTTATACACAATACGGCATCAGAATCAAGCATTTAGTAACTCAGTAGTTTAAAATAATAAGTATTTTGTCAGTTTTGAGACTTCTTTCATAATCAAAAAATCATAAAAAACATAAAATATTATATGATCACCTAAGAATGTTTTTTTATATTATTTTTAGGTCCAGTGAAACTAAAATAATTTTTTTATAAATGTTAGTAAGTTTCTTGTTAGTTTTAAGGATATATATATATATATATATATATATATATATATATATATATATATATATATATATATATATATATATATATATATGCTAGTGTGCTCCAAAACAGAGACAACATTTGCATTTAGGATATATAAACCTGATATAAACAACCAAAGTGTGTCACTTCCATCTAAACGGGTCAATGATTTTCTTTTCATGCACCTCATACTTCAGTTTCTCATCAAATCTTGACTAATCAAATGCTCTCTAGTATGTGACATGCCCCATCCCCTTTAAGAAGCTTTTAATTTGCTTTTCAGTTGATGTGTTTGATCTCAACCATTCCCACTGGCAGAGCTGTGATAAAACAAAACACTGTTGGCTGTTTTTTTAAAGGGGAGGGGCTACTTTAAGTCCCACCAACTTTTCATGTTTTAATTGAGTAAAATCAAACATAAAATAAAAATGAGCATTGCAAATCAGTTCATGGGATTTTTACTGAAATTGTTTACCTCCAGCAAAGCTATACCACAGTGCGCCGTTGGTTATTCCTCCCTTATTGGCAAATGAGGCTCCACATCTCTCTGTGTCATTGTTGGACATAGTGGCATGGGCATCTGCATATGTTCTGGCCAACTGCCTGAAAATCTACACACAGGAAACGACTTTGTTATGCAAAAGATGTAAATGCAGTTGCCAATTTGGATGTGCGTTGATTTACTTGTTCATCTGGTGTGGGCGAGTACATTCTGTCTTCTTGGGGGTGTCTGGAGAAGTCGAAAGGGTAAGAGATGACCAGTTCTCCTCCATGCAGACTGGCAGATATAACAAAAGGATAGGTTCTTATCCACTTCATTATAGCATAGGTCTCTGGTGCAACTACCTGTAAAGTGTTCAGAAAGAACAAAGTTATCCAAAAGCGGCTCTGGTTTTGAAAGTTTCTCTGTGTACGAGTAATTCCCGGTGAGTGGAGAATCATTGGGCAAACTCAGAGGAGAGTCAGAGGAGAAGGGACAGACATGGTTAAAGCTTAAAGAAAGGCAACAAAAATGGAGATCTGCAGGACAGCATCAAAAATCAAGCCTTGAAGCAGATGAGCTACAGCACCAGAAGAATAGGCTTACTTGGGATACTTTCGGCTCCTTAGCACCAACTGAGCATTGTTTAAACACCACAGTTTATCAGACTGCTGTTCACCCCTTTTCGACCATAGTGTATCCATCTTGTGATGACTACTTAAAGCAGGGGTCTAATGTATAACTGTTTTATAGTTCAAATCATGAGAAGTGGCGTACACATGTTTCCACCCATTTTGTGTGTATGCCACTTCCCACTATTTGATCTATAAAAACAGCTGTAAGTAAAATCTAAATAAACCCATTTAACCTAAATATTGACTTAATTTAACCAATCCTTACCTGAGTCATAATTATAATCATCAATAAATAATCATTACTAAATAAATAAAAATGTATTCTGCCATACGGTCACTTTTACTAAGGGTTCTATGCAGTTTTATAATTGAGACCCCAGATCACCATATCATGCAATCATTTTCCTTCGGCTTAGTCTCTTCATTTATCACAAGTCACCAGAGAATAATCGCCAACTTATCCAGCATATGTTTTACACAGCAGATGCCCTTCCAGCAGCAACCCAGTAATGCGAAACATCCATACACACTGAGTTAGTCTCATACACTACGGCCAATTTAGATTATTCAATTCACGTATAGCACGTCTTTGGACTGTGGGGGAAGACGGGGAAGGTGGAGGAACCTCATGCGGACAGGGGAAGAAAATGCAAACTCCACACAGAAATCCCAACTAGCACAGCCAGCACTCGAACCAGTGATCTTCATGCTGTGAGGTGACAGTGCTAATCATTGAGCCACCAAATCGCCTCACCAAATCATGTCTAAGAGTATTGACTAAAACAGGCCAAACCTGGTACTGGCAAGGTGTACCTAATAAAATGGCCAGTGAGTGTACATATAAAGTTATTAACTGATTTAGCTGTGTGTTTAATAGAAATGAATCTGCATTCTACCTTATTCATCCAGTAGGAGTCAGGGATGGGGATGTGGTCACTACGAAAATGTCGAAAACGACGCCGGTTGTAGAAGATGGATGTGAGGTCAGGGAAGTTGCGGTTCAGATCAAGATTTTGCGCATTGGCCCGGCCACTGGTCCATCCATTGTACTCATGACCCTAAAAAGGTGACAGATTCCACCAGTAAATAACAAAAGAATCACAAAATAAAATGACAATTCTGTCACTATTTATACACCCTCAATTGTTCCAAACCAGAAAGTATTTTTATCCTTGTGGCTAACTAAAAACCAAAAAAATTGTATTTTGAAGAATGTTGGTAGCATATGGATTCACTTTCAAACAAACTTCAATAGAAATCAATGAGAATGAAACTAGTTTGATCTTCTTTTATGTTCTGCAGAAGAAAATAACGCAAACAGGTTTGGAACTAAATGAGAATGTGCAAATAATCACCAAATTATAATTTTTCAACGGACCACAAAATTTTTCTACATTTCTATGTGATAAAGCACAGACAGACATTAGGAACGAACATCAAAAGAGGGTTAAAGACTGAAGATAGTCTATGAAAATACATAAACAAGGCAAAGTTATGTCAGTTAGTGTTAAACGAATTGACCAACACGGTTTTGTCCTCTTATTAAAGGTTCATTCCATTTTATATTACTGAATTTAACTATTTTGGGAAATTTAATATTTAAATCAATAATTAATTAATATTACTTACCATTATTTGAATTTAATCCAATCACACAAATGTTTTAACTCAATATAGTTGAATCATAAAGGGGTGATCCAACGTATATTTTTAAGGCTTGGTTATGTTTATAAGGTGTAAAGCAATGTGTGCTCATGCTTCACTTGTAGAAAATCACGTTATTTTTTCATACATCTAAAAATCTAAACAAATGACTGTCATATTTTCTAGTTCCCACCTTCAAGAGGCTCTGATTGGTCAGCTACCTAATGTGCTGTGATTCGTGGATCGACTCCACATCATCACGTCACGCCCCTTCAAGCACGCACTTTAGCGCTGTGTAAACAACAGAGAAATTGTTAGCAGCTTTAGCTGCCTGAATCAGACGGAAAATCAGAGCACACGCCTGAGCACACCTCACAAACCTCTTTCTAAAATAAAATCTGACAACTATCTTTCACATACATTTGAAACAAGCATGTGTAAGTAATATAAAACGTTCACATATTTTTTGCGAGTTTGTAATTTAAGATGTATAACGCATGGAAAATGTCTGCATAGAGAGACACTAAAGCGCTGTTAAAGATTGTGAGTGTTTACAGGTGTTTGAATTTGTAGCTACAGTTAACTGTTAGCAGTGAAAAACAGCATTTCCCGTTGTTTACATCCTTGTTTACGTCCTCCCTACAACATACCATTAACACTAGAAACTGCATGTAATTTATCAATTTTAACAAATAAAAATACGTGCATGTTGTGGCTCACAGTCCAGAGCTTCGTCAATTGGAGGAGTTTTTAACCAAATACAGCACTGACCTGGAAGAGATTTAGGAAGCTCTTCTAAGTCTAAGGCTAGCTGTTTGTTTATTATTTCATTAACCCGGATGTATTTTTCTGTAGTCCCCAAATTCGTTCGCTGCAGGATTTGCTAAGCTAAATCTGTAGCTGTGTAACTCTATGTCTCCCTTTGCATTGAACTTTGAGCGTCTTACATTGAGAGATGTTCACACAGCTACATTACACATCAGCTTAAGTTTAAAATATAATATCGTAGCGGACCACCCCTTTAAATATCACCTGTAGTGATCGGTCTGGACATTTCAAGAGGTTTAAGATTAATTACTATGAGTTCAAATACTGCAATGTTATTTGACAGACAATTGTCCATTAATAGTGGTTAGTCAAGGCCTCCCTCTACCAGTTGTCCTTTTTCACTTCATAGCTTTTCATATATTTTCAGTTCATACCTTATTTATATTTCCATGATTTCATAGGCAATGAAAAACTATGCCAATCCTCAAATTAGCATGTGTTTGCCCTTATATGGACTTCCTCCTAGGTCTGACCTGTTCTGGAGGACTCTCTCTGGTGCAGGGAGCTTGGATCGGTCGGTCAGCCAACAAACAGACAGGCAGACAGACTCAGACAACAAAATATTTACTTCCTGGTAGATGTTTTCGGGGTCGTTCCTATCGGCTACCTCAGAAGCGGCAATCTCATAGCCATCGGGATTCATGGAGGCCAGAATGTGGATGCGCGTGGTGTTGATGATGGTCTGAATTCGCTCATTGCCCAGCAGATACTCGGAGCACAGATACTGAGCAAGGTATATCAGAAGCTGTCGGCCCAGAACCTCATTTCCATGCATGTTTCCAATTAATTTGATCTCTGGCTCCACTAGAGGGCAGGGAAGAGACAAATCGGAAGGATTTTATCAACACTTAATTTGGTGGAGTATAATAATACTTTTACTACAGTAAATATATATACATATGTGTGTGTGTATACACTCACCGGCCACTTTATTAGGTACACATGTATAACTACTCATTACCCAAATTTATATTCAGCCAATCACAACTCAATCCATTTAGGCATGTAGACATGGTCGAGACGATCTGCTGCAGTTCAAACCGAGCATCAGAATGGGGAAGAAAGGTGATTAAAGTGACTTTGAACGTGGAATGGTTGTTGGTGCCAGACAGGCTAGTCTGAGTATTTCAGAAACTGCTGATCTATCGGGATTTTCATGCACAACCATCTCTAGGGTTTACAGAGAATGGTCAGAAAAAAAAAAGAAAATACCCAGTGAATGGCAGTTCTGTTGGTGCAAGAATGCCCAGACTGGTTCTAGCTGATAGAAAGGCAACCGTAACTAAAATAACCACTCGTTACAACTGAGGTGTGCAGAAGAGCATCTCTGAATGCACAGCATGTCCAACCTTGAGGTGTATGGGCTTCAGCAGCAGAAGACCACACCGGGTACCACTCCTCTCAGCTAAGAACAGGAAACTGAGGCTACAATTCGCACAGGCGTACCAAAATTAGACAATAGAAGATTGGAAAAACGTTGGTCAGATGAGTCTCGATTTCTGCTGAGGCCTTTGGATGGTAGGGTCAGAATTTGGCATCAACAACATAAAAGCATGGGTCCATCTTGCCTTGAATCAACGGTTCGGGTTGTTGGTGGTGGTGTAATGGTGAGGGGGATATTTTCTTGGCACACTTTGGGGCCATTAGTACCAATTGAGTATCGTGTCAACACCACAGTTTAGTATTGTATTGGTGCTGACCATGTTTATCCTTTTATGACCACAGTGTACCCATCTTCTGATGACTACTTCCAGCAGGAAAGCGTGCCATGTCATAAAGCACAAATCATATCAGAATGGTTTCTTGAACATGACAATGAGTTCACTGTACTAAAATGGCCTCCACAGTCACCAGATCTAAATCCAATAGAGCACCTTTGAAGTGTGGTGGAACAGGAGATTCGCAATCATGCAATCATGTCAAAATGGACCAAAAAGAATGTTTCCAGTACCTTTTTAAGGCAAAGGGAGTCAAACATTGTACTAGTAGTGTACCTAATAAAGTGGCCAGTGAGTGTATAAATGTAACATTAATAACAATAATATAGTGGGAAAAAAAATTTCCCAGACATGGGTTGCAGCTGGAAGGGCATCTGCTGCGTAAAACATATGTTGGATAAGTTGGCAATTCATTCTGCTGTGGCTTCCCCAGATTAATAAAGGGACTAAGCCGAAAAGAAAATCAATAAATGGATGATATAGTGAAATATTATAAGACTTTAAATAAGAGTTTTTTTTGGTCTTTTTATTATAATTTAAATGTAGTTTATTTTTTGTTATTGCAAATAAACAGTTTCAACATTATTACTTTAGTTGTTTAGTGTCACGGGGTCCTTTAAAAATCATCCTTACATTTAGGTTTAGTGCTCAAGAATGTTTTTTATCATTATTATCAATACTGAAAGATTGTCATTGTGTTAAACAGGGGGGTGGGTGAGGCATGACGTATATCTAATTTTTATATATATATTTATATATATATACAGTTGAAGTCAGAATTTTTAGCCGCCCTGTTCGTCCCCCAATTTCTGTTTAACGGAGTAGAATTTTTCATCCCATTTCTAAACATAGCAGTTTTAATAACTCTTCTCTAATAACTGATTTATTTTATCTTTGCCATGATGACAGTAAATAATATTTGACTAGATATTTTTCAAGACACTCTATACAGCTTAAATTGACATTTAAAGGTTTAATTAGGTTAATTAAGTTAACTAGGCAGGTTAGGGTAATTATGCGAGTTATCATATAATGATGGTTTGTTCTGTAGACAGTCAGAAAAAACAGCTTGAAGGGGCTAATAATTTTGTCCCTAAAATGGAACATATAAAAATAAAAACTGTTTTGATTCTAGCCGAAATAAAACAAATAAAGACTTTATCCAGAAGAAAAAAATATTATCAGACATACTGAAAAATGTCCTTGCTCTGTTAAACATAATTTAGGAAATATCAAAAAAAAAACATTCAAAGGGGGGCTAATAATTCTTATTTCAGCTGCATATAAGATTTTTTTGCTCAACTTATAAATGTCTTTAGTATTAATGTGGATCATTTTATTGCATCCTTGCTAAATACGTCATACTCACATAGGTCATGTTGTCCAGGGTTGTTGGAGAATTCAATAACCAGCAAGTCTTTTCCTTCCACACTGCGCCCAATGCTGTATGTTTGTGAGATATGAGAGCACTTGGATGCAGTCTTCTTTAGGATGCTGAACATCTGAGAGTTGGAGTGGTATGTGAACTGAATGACAGTGGAAAGACCACCATCTGATATGTTGGCCAAGGCCACCTCTTGCTTTTCTGAGGGAAGAACGTTACAGGATAATGATTTAGACTTTAACTCTTTAACTGTCACTACACTTTTAGAATTCACACGTGAAATTATATATGATATACATTACGCATATTATAAACAGATGTCAATGGAAGTTCAGTTTTAGGCTTTGTTTAAAATAAATATGTCTTGAAATATCTCCCATATGTGGCAAAATGACAGTTGTACATCCCAGTTGTTTTAAAATAACAAAACAAGCTAATATTTAATATCTGTTAGGGTATCTGTAAGGATAACATACATTTATAAGGTTTTTAAAAACACACTCAATAAAAACTTTCATAGAATTTGTAAAGATTTAACTGGTTGTAATGAGAATTGTATTGTTAAATTTTGAACTATAATGTATCCTGTGTGTCTCAAACAGTAATTTGAGTCTTCATTTGGTGATGTATAAACCACTAAATCCTATATTTTCCAAGCACCTTAAAATTTTCTGGTTTTAAGATTTAAACTTTTACATTTGTAATGTTTTTAATTGGTATTTTTACTTGAAACCAACAGAACTTGTGATGCTGAAATAGTTTCTATTTTTTAGTTCTTTTCAGCAGGGATAGTTAACCCATTTGTGCCCAATTAAAAAAAAAATGATTTCATGCATGTAGCCTTTTCATATGACCATGTTTTGCATTTTTTTTCTCCAGATTTTTTTCAAGAAAATCATATTTGAATACGCGACAACTATACACTCAGAAATAAAGGTACAAAATCCATCACTGGGGAGTATCTTTCCAAAAGGTCCTGACTCTCTGTGGTCATTAAAATCCCATGGCACTTTTCATAAAAAGTAGAGGTATAACATTAGAGGTGTCCTGGCCAAATTCCCTTCTTCAGCCCTTACCGGCCTCCCAATCCACTGAATTGGCTTTATCACTGTCTCTCCACTTCACCTAGCTGATGTGTGGTGAGCACACTGGTGCCATTGTCCTGTGGCCGTCACATCATCCAAGTGGATGCAGCACACTGGTGGTGGTGTGGAGAGACCCCCCTCATGATTGTGAAGCGCTTTGGGTGTATGGTCATACACAATAAATGCACTATATAAATACACATTACTTACTTACATACTTACTTAAAAGGTATTTTTGACAAAGTATAAAAAACTTTAGATCTCTTAAAAGATTTGTTTTATTTGGATAAATCTAGAGACCTACATGATTGTGTTGATATATACATTTGTAAACAAAAAATATTTTTAGTATCATGAAAATTGCCTTTATTTGGGATAAAATTGCCTTTTATTTCTTGAAATCTTTTATTTGGTTGTTTGTTTGCATGTCATTGAGAAATTAAACATGGATAACATGTAGAAAATTACTCACAAAATTAAAATGGTAACAATGAACTTCGGCAACTATAACTGCCGTTGGGCTTAAATGGGTTAACCCAAAAATGAAAACATACAGGCCGTTTACTCAACCACAACATACTGTAGGTTCCAAACCTCATGAGTTTCTCTCTTCTGTTAAACACAAATAAAGATATTCTGAAGTGTGTTGGTAACTATACAATTGACGTAACCATTATCTTTCATAGTATTAATCTAGTCAATAGCACACTGACAATTGTTTGGTTACTAACATTTCTCAAAAATTCGACAAAAGAAAGAATCTCATGCAACTTTGTGATAAATGACAGTTGAGTATATTATGAAAGAATTTAAATTTTTAAAAAAGTTAGAAAGTGATATTTCACCCCAAAATAAAAATCTACATTTACTCACACTCAGCTGGTTCTAAACTTTTATGATTTTTTTCTTTCGTGAAACACAAAATAAGATATTCTAAAGAAAGCAGCCATTGGCATCCTAACATTCTTCAATATATCTTCCTTTGTGTTCAACAGAAGAAAATCAAACTTCAACAAATTTAGATTTTTAAGTGAACTATCCCTTTAAACTACTAAATGAATAACTTTCTCCACAAATCCTACCTCTCAGCTCTGACAGTGGATCATAACAACCCTCCTCGCTGCCAACAAAGAAGCGGTCGCAATCCAGAAAGTAAGGCCATGCCATCTGAATGGCCTCGAAGGCATGAATGCAGCTCTTTTTCAGCATCTCACAGGAGCTGCGGCACGGCTTCATGAGCCTCCCGTTTTCACAGCGAGGAGCCAAAACTGAGCATCCCAGTATACGGATGTCTGGAGAACACTCTCCCTTCATCAGGCCGTGGATCACGCTCAGGAGCAGGTACTCTGCACCCATCTCTAAATCCTGCCGTGTACGGTGGCCCACAATGTTGGGGAATGTAGTGTGGGTGTATGGGACATCCTGACAGTAGCCAAGAACCATCTCTATGCACTGCGCTAGGGATGAGAGAGAAAAGAGTTAGAGTCCGTTTTAGGCTGGTGGCTAAAAAAATGAGTGTAGATTAGCACTTTATTACTTTGCTTGTTCAAACTACTTATTTAAAATGAGTTGGCACAACCCAATTCTTAGGTTTTTTTGGGATAACTTAATTGTTTTATGTTCAATCCACTTACATTTGTAAAAACGATTAAGTTAACTTAAATTTGTGTTGGGGCAACATGAAGGAATTGTGTGGGACCCGGGATTTTTTACAGTATATTTACCCCCAAACATAAATTTGACTCACTATTTACTCACTCTCAAGTGATTCCAAACCTTTATGACTTTTGGTTTCTGGTGAACACAAAAAGAGGATATTTTGAAGAATGTTGGAAACTTTTAACCAAATACACTTACAGCAGGAAAAACAAATACTATGGAAGTCATTGGTGACCGGCTTCCAACATTTTTCAAAATATCTTCTTTTGTGTTTAACAAATGAAGAGTAAATGATGACAGAAATGTTGTATTTGGATGATATGTCCCTTTAATATGGTAACTGCAGCAGTCAGAGTTTATGCTCCCAGTTCTTGGAACGGAGCAGTGTGTGGAAAGTCATCTGCTGTGGAATGTTTTTAATGTTAGGCAATAAAGAGAGGGGTTAATGAATCAAATACACAGAGGAGCAATTAAAAGTCAGTTCACACCATATGCAAGCCAATGGTAACATGTTTCCAACATTTTTCAAAATAGCTTAATATGTGTTCAAACTGGTTTGAAAGTCAAGCGTAAGTAAATGATAACAGAATTTAATTTTTTTTTGGGTGACTAATCCTTTTAACTTGTCAACAGACTCTCGTTAGAGCAATTATTAGAGATTTGCTGCATTCACAGCATGGCCAAATTACCGTAATTCAGACATGACAACACATGATGTTCTACTCAGAGCTACCGGGTCAAAATTATGCAGTTCTGTGGAAACACTATAAATGACTAAACATAGCAGTACAGTATTGACATGGTACAAGCTGTACTGTAGCTCTCAGAATGTACTGTACAAAAATGTCAAACATGCTTTGCAAAGTTGGAAGATTAAGGTCATGTATTTGCAAAGTTATGAAGAGCGAATAGAACGCCTGTGTATAGGACCATTACTATAAGTTCTCAGTTTATATGTATCTACATTAGGTTCAAAGGATTATATTGTTTATCCGTAACTTGATTGTGTTTTCAGCCAGTTAGCGAATAAGTTCATGGTACTCATATAGATGAATTTTTTACTCAAATGGTTTGTTGCAATCTGTTTCCTCAATTGGTTTGAGTTGCTTTAACTTATTGTGTTTTACAGTACTCAGTTGATTTGAGTTCTCTTCATTGGGTTTTACAGTGCTCAAATTGCTTAATTTACTCAAATGGATTAAGTTCACAGTACTCATTGGGATTAGTTTTTGAGCTTAAATGGTTTGTTGCAATCGGTTACTTCAAATGGTTTGAGTTACCTCAACTTATTGGGTTTTACAATGTGTATATTGTGTTGATATTTCAACTAGTAACCTAAATATTGTACGTTTTCTGATTTTAGCATGTGTGGAAATGCTTGAACTGTGTGTCAACTAATTTAGTGTTAGTTTGTGTCCCAATCACTCTAACTCTACTGGTTTTTAATACATAGTAGCTGCAAGGTCATACTGTAGTAAACTCAAGACAAAAGAACATCTAAAGGGGACCTTTAAAATAGTTCACTATGTGTCCATTTAAACAAATGTGCACTATTGTGTGTGCAGTCCAAATCTTTCACTATAGGCTTAAATCAGCCTAAGGCTTTTAAGAATATAACATGTCTTTCCTGATGAAGACGAGTCCCATCTTGCAGTGCAGTTTGGTATTCAGACTTTTCTCACTTGTATGCTAAAATGTGTTGTAGGATTTGCTTTAAAACACTTTTCAATAACAAATTTTACAACATATTTACATAAATGTGAATATTTTAACGTAACAATATGCTGCAATTACTTTCAATGTGTTAAATAATTATTTTATATTATATTAAACAGTATATATTTATTAGCTTTTTGCACTTTTCGTTGAACACTTATCAACATCACTTGTGTATTTCATATTGGAACAGGCAGTAACGATTAGTTTTGCACAACAAAATTAAAAAATAATAATACTTACGACCCTCTTCTGCAGGTGTTCTGCATCTTCCTAAAAAACAATTATTGACAGATGTTACAACAGATAAAATCCTTGAAAAGCCTGGACTTTGAAGGCTAGATGGCAGTAGAGCACACAGAAAAAAAGCCATATTTCTGGACGAATATTGAATGAGAATTTCTAGTCACTGTACTTGGTGCGGTTATATAGAATAAAAAAAATAAAAAAGCATATAATCAAAAGCTTGAACACACATACCGATTCTTTATTAATATTTTCATTAATTGGTAATTGTTATCTACTCAAAACTTTTTACATGGCTATTAAACATATGTTTTATAATATTTTGAATGGAAATTTTAAATGAACATTTACTAAGTAGTGACCTGTTTCCTAGATTTCAGTTCTGTGCAATTAACCAAACAGTAAGACGTGTATTGTTTCAGTTTGTAACAGTAAATATATAAACGTATTTTAAGCTATAAACATAGCCTATTTTTGGGTAATTGGGTAATTAAATAATCTCTTAAAATACAAGGAAAAAGCAGTGGCTTAAATATTAAAATAAAATTACAATAAACCTAAATTCAATACAAATACAGTGATATAATCATTAACAGTGACAAAAATAATTTTTAAATCACGATTTATGTACCAAATTTAAGCAAGAATTTAAAAACAAACTGGAAACCAATTATCTTTAATGTTCCCCCTCATAAAACTGTACAAGTTCACTGTAGCCTGCTGACTTGCTGCAACTGAATGAATGTAAAGCTTTACCTATTGCAGCTTCTTCCTGTGTACATCGCTGTGGAAAGCTCAGGCATGTGGCCAGTGCGTTCAGAAGTATTAAAAGCGTCAGCATTTTGTTGTCCATAGACCCAGTGATGTGGCAGTCGCTACGACGTGCAAAGTTGATCATCTTCAGCAAAGTCCCGCTACCCCCATCGCTTAAGGGAGAGCCTGCGCGAGCACCTCTGCCAAATGATCAAATTACAGCTAAAAGTTTCTGCCGTCCCGCGGTAGGCGGCCGCTCCTCTGCTGTGTCTGGGACCCACTGTAATTACAGTGCTTCCAGAAAGCCTGACTTCACATTTACCCCTTTGCGGTGGACGTATTTCAATATCACAGCTGTATTTTCCTTTCTTCGGACGTGAGGCTGTTTTCTCTTGAAGAACTACTCTGTGTGCGATAAAAACACTTACCTGGAGGAGATTCAGAAAGGCACATGTCCACCTCTTCCAAATAAAATGACACTCTTCATTGTTTTAGACTAAAATCTGAAAAAATAAAGTACAGTGGCAGTCTATAACTCAACAAATACATCAAAAAACTATTCTGGGCAGTTGCAAAGCTAAAAATGGTATAAAAATTCCTTTTAAATGTAATTTAAAGAATTAAAAAATTATTAAAATATCCAAAAACCCTAAAGCAGTGTTGCATGGGCTTTATTGCTGACTTATACTTGCTGTACTTACAATATCCCAAATGTTTCGAAGAATGTTCAAATCCAGAGAAATACCCATTTTAACTATATAGCATAAGATGTTACTAGGTTAGATTTACAGTAGGTCTTGATGTCAGGTGACCAAAGGCAACCCAATCTCAATCTGAAAACGTAGTCCCGCGGACGTTTCTGGAGACAGCAGAATACGTCCCGAGAGGTATGTACGGCTGCATTTATTTTTTTCAAGCAAACACTACGATGCGTGTGATGCTGTTCCCTTTCGCGCTTGCCGGCCGGCCGGTCGACCGCTTACCTCCTTGTGGAGGGCTTTCCCGCTGCAACCCGTTTGTCCACTCAGCTCACCGTTTACGTCGGCAGGCTTGAGATGCAGAGAGGAGTTGACCACGGCGATTGGTTTCGAGTCCGGGGAAGAGCGGTTCCAGCAATCAGGTAAGACAAAAACCCCAAAAGACAAAAAATCCCCAAAATTAAGTGAACGAGTTTCGTAACAGGGTGAGAACGCGGTGAAATCTGAAAACGCGGTAGAAAAAAAAATCAGGGCTTTTCTTTTTTTGGACGGCTTTTGTAAACTGTTGCTCGGGTTTAGGGAAGTGAGCGGGCGGGCGGGTCAATCGGTAAAATTGGTTGGGTTCAGGGAAGGAGGAGGCCGGGTCAGCTGATTGGCCGGTCGCGCAGTCAATCATCCGGTCAGTCAGACAGCGGCCTCTGGTGGGTTCACGCGAGAACAGCGAGGGCGCGAACTGCACTCGCGAGAGGCGTTTGAGAAGCGAAAAAGCGCACAACAGCGGCCTCTCGCGGATTCGCAAAAACAGAAACTGCAGCCATACCTGGGTTGACCAAAAGTCAATGTCTAGCCAGTATCTAACAACGTTATTTTAAACAACATCAAATTATGTTGATATTTGGTTAATTTCTGGTTCTGTTGGAAAGTGACAAAAATCCAATATCTTGATAGATGTCATAGTGGTCACGTCCACACAATGTGAAGGTGTAACATGATTAGACATTGATATTTGATTGATTTTAGGTTGAACATTGGCGTCGACCTGACGTTGGGTTCTGACATCAAAACGATTTTCATTTCCAAACAAAATCCAACGTTCCCACAACGTTAGGGTACAACGTCAATATGACATCATGTTGACGTCCTGTGCCTACAAGGTAGTAACACAGATCGTGTCCTGTATTGCCATGCTAATAATGGCAGTAAACCTTGAATTTCCATTTTGTATAGAAAACACAGATACACTTTAATATGTTGTGCTTTTATTAGCATGCACAGAGCAGCTTTATAGCAGAACTTAAAAATGTGTGATGAAACATCTTCTGTACACTATAAAAATGATGACAAATAGTCATGACAATTTAATAAGTTAATAAGGTACTGCTAAATGTTTTGTCCAACTAAATGTTTTGTAGCTATACAAAGTTTAACGTAAAATGTATAGTCAGTTTGACTGATTTAAGTTGAGATGTCTAGAAAACTGTGTCGATGAAATCATGACTGGATTCATTACCGTGGTTGACTTTGGCATAATAAAAGATCCGCTGCTTTTATGCTTTTCGTCGCACTTCTCCCTCATCAGCGATTTTTTTCAACATAGGGTCTTTCTGAAAACGTAGCCCTATATACATTTCTGGAGATTGTGATTTATGTAGGCAGAAGTACGTATGGCTGCATTTCATCTTTAAAACGAACGATATGAGGCACCGTTTTATTTTTTTTTTTCGCTTACCAGCTGACCGCTTATCTCCGTTTGGACAGCTTTCCCACTGTTACCAGTTTGTCAAGTGGCTCGCCGTGTACGTTGCCGAACTTGAGACGAAGACAGGAGTTCAAAGAAAGAAGGTAAGACAAAAACAAAATACAAAAATTAAATAAACAATAACAGGGTAAGCATGTGGTAAAATCTGAAAACGTAGTAAAAATCAGGGAAATTTTCCTTTTTTGGATTTGTTTTGAAAACACTGTCTGTTGGATTTAGTGAAGGGGGTGATCGGATAAATTGGTGCTTTTAAAAACACAAAAAGCATACAGAGCAGCCTCTGGTGGATTCGCGAAAACAAAAACTGCAAAAAAGTACCTCCTTGCATGTATTTGACATTCTCCAGAAATGTATATAGGGCTACGTTTTTAGAATGAGCCTAAGTTAATTTCTTTAGCACTCATATTTCTTTTTCTCTACTTTGTGTCTTAAGCCTGGTTTATACTTCTGCATCAAGTGACCGGTGTAACTCACGGCGCAGGCAAAGCGCGTGGCTGTGCATTTATACTTCTGCGCGCTGTCTCTGTTGGTCTGCTTCAACACTTCCGAAACGCTAGTGGGCAGTAATGTGTAAATGTTCCTCCGTGTCGAGTTTCTTCGCTTCTGTTTTGCTTTTCCTGAACACTTCCTGGATGTACAAGTGACTCAAACTCGCTCATTTTGAGGCAGGAACCGGCGGACGTGCAACAACTTTAACCATGAGGTAAACACAGAACAAAACTTTCCATCCGGAGCTCCTTCACGGGACTCCACACTTGTAAACAATCGCTCGTGCCATTCGCACGGCTCTCTGTCCCACCCAGACTCATCAGCGCTACCAAGCCGACCAATCACAGAGCTTGCGCTACGCGTTGTTGTGACGTGTAGTTACATTTTTTGAGAGGTGCAAGTCAGTGACGGCAACGGCCACGGCGAAGGGCTATGCGTCAGCGCCGTAGCATACGCCGCGTTTGATGCAGAAGTATAAATCAGCCTTTACTCTGCTTCATGATGCGATAATGAGATGTCTAGACACTTTAGCTCATCCATGAACATTAGTCCTGTAGGATATACTTAGATTGACAACTACCATTCCATACTCAGTCACAGGGTCATCAAACCATGCATTTGTTTGTTGTGAATATGAATTTGCTTGTGGCAAAATGACATTCTGTCCCTTTAAGAAAGCATATTTTTGTAATACTGCAGATACTAATGTACTGTCATATGTCAAAGTGTCAGCTGAATCCAAAATTTGTGTCAGTTAAGAGAATACCGGGTCAAACATAGTTTTAAATTTAAGCAATGTCTCAGTTTTCAAGACAACATTGTAGTGTTGTTTTAAAAGATCATACTTTGCACATATACATGGCACCATTTTCAAATAAAACTCGAAAGGTTCTTATGCATTTAGGCCGTTCATTTTCACAGCTATTTTGGTTGCCAAAAGTTCAATTTCTTGAAAACTATACCTTGTCGGCATAGCATATCAGTATTCGCCTCTGCTCCATGGCCCAGACCTTCCATCCCAGCCCCTAAATTATCCACTGCCCCATCCCACTTGGACTTTTTAGTGGGGGGATATGTAAGGTGTGTTTTGTGTCATGTTGTCTTGTTTTTTGCTTTAATGTGCACCTTTGTTCTTGTGTCATGTTTTCATTATGTTGATTTAGTCATGCTTGTTTCTCATTGGTTGTCCTAGTTATGTCAAGTTTCTCATTGGTTGTCATGTCATGTGATCCCTAGTGTTATTATATTAACCCTCATATTACCTTTGTGTGTAACCCCTCTGTTGATGAGTTTATTTGTTTTGCCATGTCTTGCGTGACGTCTATCATTGTTTAGCCACGTCATTGAGTTTTTGGATTGCTTTAATAACCTGCACTTGGGTTCAAACGCTCACCTTCAATGGACTTTGTTAAAAAAGCGGTTTACACTATTGTGAGGTATAGTGCATGATGATGGATGCTCATGTCAATTGCTAAAAAAAAGTCAAATAAATTTACAGAAGTGTCATGTTTTACTAATTAGGTAACAAATTCCTACATAATTCTTGCTCTTCTACAATAACAACATTTATTTCAGAATGTACATTATAATACACGTTACAGGACTGTGTTGTGAATAAATAGTCATTTTTAAACATAAGTGTGCAATTGGTCTGAATTCGGTAAAAGAAAATCCAGTGACCAGCAAAAGTTTTGGCCTCACAAGATTTTAACACTTACAAATGATACCGTGTTAAGCTATTATTTTAAAACTATAGGCAGTTTGGTTTGGCACTTAGCCATAAACTATCCACAGCCCATTGCTGAGCAGATATTTCTGAGGGTGTCAGTTGTCAAGTTTTTTTTTCACCTACTCTAGTGACAGTCATCATTTAGCAGCTTGTTAACCCTTTGAGTGTAGTATTCGTTTTCCATGCCTGATGGGCTGCTGTGACCAGACAGTGTGTATGAGTTCCGTCCCAAAATCCTGTTGCGCATTTCAAAAAGGGCCTTCTTGTACTGTTGCCGTAGGAGGGAGTAGACGAACGGGTCAGAGGCAGCTTTAGTGTACACCAAGCACTTGCTCATGATCCCCCAATGACAGTTGATTTTCACTGAAGGAGCCAGTTCAGTCAGTCTAAAAGAAAGAAATGACATATATATTACGATTCTGAAACAGAAAGGAAGTGTTTTCTAGCCTAAATTGGCATTGGTGATATCTAGTGTCACTGTTTTGCTTTATTCAGTAAAAACACATGAATTTTCTCATATTATACCCTTCTCTTCAGCTCATTTTCAAAGAGTCTTACATTTAGAGATTCATTCAGTCTTTTGCAATTAAACAACTGTGGAATAGTAATAATAACAATATTGCTATTTTAATTTACAGCAACATTCTCATCAATAAATGCTTCACTGAAAAAAAGATTTCTGCAAAATTGTTGAAAACGATTTAAATGGGTTGACTTTAAACAAACAAATTACATTTAGTATATTCAACTTGATTTGTTTGTTTAAAATCGGCCCAAATAAATTGTTTACAACCACTTAAAACCTTAAAAAATAAGTAAATCCAAGGAATCATCTTCAAATCCTTGTTTCAGTGTTCTTCTCAATTTAATGTTGACAACAAAAGCCAATTAATGCATTTGAAGGCAATTCAAACATAATAATTTTCATATGCAGCTATTAAAGACCATTGGCTAGTATTATGCTTCATGGTATTATATAATATATGTATTATATTATGTTTATGGTATTATGTTATTGATCTATGTCTGAAAACGTGATTGCTGACAACTCATTTTTCATGCATTTCTGTATTGGTTGTTTCTTTTAGCAAACAATTTTATTTGTCATGAACTTTGATCTTTCAATTTTTGCAGACCTACCATATTAATGAACAGCTTTTTTACTCTGCATGGCATGTAAGATTTGAACAAGCATCATAGGCTCATTTTAATAACACCAATGGAAACATTCCAAGAAAATTTGGATTGTTAAATGTTTTTGAAATCGTTCTTTAAAGAACCAATGTCTGGTTGGTTCTATTGGGATCCAAAATTCATTTAATCGTTCTGAAAACCCAGCTACTGTAAGTAAAGAGGTACATTTAAAAATCATATATTGCATAATATGGCCTATTTGCAACAAACTCTATATTTATACAGGGTAATAAACATGCAATATTGTTATCATATTGTTTTTTTTGTACATATTCCTAATGGATAAATATTCTAAGAAATAGCCTCGTCTCCCAGTTGAAGTACAGTATGTTCTAAAATATTTTTTTTAATTAATTGATATTATGTTATGCTCTGTAATAATGCAATACCGTGTAATGACATAGGGGGCGAAGCACAGGACGAACGACCCGATGAATATGCAGATTTTCTTGATGGCCCGCCGTCTCCTTTTCTTCTGCTCGACTAAGCACCGTTGTTTCACACTAAAAAGTTCAAAACAGTATGTTGTAAACACATTATTTACATTTTGACTGTCTAAATATTGCTCTATAGTGTTTTGATGTACCTTGGATGAATGTCGACAAGTAGCAAAAGTGTCTGCACCGTTATAACGTCTATCCTCTTACAATGGAAACGAGCTACTTGTAGTACTTTCAGGTAGGCAAAGCACATGATGAAAAGTGAGAGTGCGAAAGTGCAGGCGTGATACAGCGCGGTGAACAGCGTGAAGTGTCCGCGTCTCTCATCATCACCTTCTCGCAGGTGCAAGGTGCACGACGCGTACGCGGGACTATAATCAACCCAAGACAGCAGAAGAGCTGTGAGGGAGAACGCGAGAGAGTGGAGCCACACATAACTGACCATCAGCACGGCATTCTTCAGTCTCATCTTGCTGGAGTAAGTCAAAGGAAACACTACGGCTATCCAGCGGTCTATGCCGAGAGCCGCCATGCTCAGCATCGTGTTGGAAGTCAGGAAAGTATCCATAAAACTCACGGTGTAACAAAAGTGATCGCCAAACGGCTTCTGACATTTCACGATGGCAAGTAGAGTAGACGGCATGTTGAGGACGGCGATCAGGATGTTGCAGAAGGACAGGTTGATGATGAAGACACCCGGCACCTGCGCGCGAACCCGCGAGCTGCAGGTGAAACATAGTAGCACCAGTGAGTTCGCCACGAGAGACACAGCTGCAATTACAACAACCAGCAACTCCAGGAATATATCCAATAAGTTCATGTCTAGGTCCAGAATCAATAACAGTTGATTTGTTGCGGGTTTTGGTGGGAGGTCGTCGCTGGCTCATGTTTGCTGCTTTCCATTCTGCTTTGGAAGAAATAAACAAGTTAACCGTCCGTCATTATCGATGAGTGCTGTCCAGTGTACTGAAGAGATCTCTTAACTCAAAACGTCGCTCATATCGTTGTTTTTAACGCTGGCCAAAATCAAATGTTGTTCCCTGTATGATTTTAAATTAGCCACTGTAGTACAACACGTTCTATAGAGAGCGCGCTCGGAGCGCGTGCTCGTGCGCACTGGAATTATTCCTGTCTGAGCGCTCCGGCTCACGTGCAGCCAGTTTATTACATGTGACGTTTCCTTGATAAGCATGCAGTTCGGCTAGCGAAATAGTTAGACGGTGGAGGAGATTTTTTGAAACCTAAACAACCCGCAAAGATGCAGTCTTTTGAGCGCAAAAATAAATAAACAATAACAGAAGCTTATTTTCCATAAATAAATTAACTGTCAGGCTGCAACTTACACTCAAATAATTATTTTTGCTGTCTATTAAACTACTTATTTAAAACGAGCTGAAACAACAGAATTCTTGAGATTTCTTTGGGACAAGTTAATAGTTTTATGTTCAATCCCCTTAAATTTGTTATATTTGCAAAGTTAACCTAATCTTTTTGTGTTAGGAGAACATAAATGAATTGTGTAGAACCCAGCATTTTTAGTGTATTCAAATGTGAGAGAGAGGGAATTGACCCAGCAGGCACACAACATCATAAAACATTAATATTAAGTTAGATTTAGGACAACGTTATTTTGACGTCCAATAACAACGTCAAATTATGTTGATATTTGGTTGATTTTAGGTTGTGTTGGGAAGTGAACAAAATCCAACGTCTGATAGAAGTCATAGTGGTAACGTCCACTCAATGTCAAGGTGTTACATTTTTAACACGTTGATATTGGTTGATTTTAGGTTGATTTTAGGTTGGAGATTGACGTCGGCCTGACATTGGGTTCTGATGTCAACCCGATTTTCATTTCCAAACAAAATCCAACATCCCTACGACATTGGGGTACAAAGTGAATATGATGTCCTGTTCCGGGAAAGAGGATAGAATAAAAATGTTATATTAAGGATTGGGAGATTTATATAAAGTATATATGCGCTCATCTCACTGAAATGAACCTTATGGACAAAAAAAAAAAATTATCCAGGATTTCATTCTTTCTTGTCCTCTCAGAAACAAAAGTACAACACCAGTTAAAGGCAAAGTCCCCTTTTCATAAGATATACATTTGCATATAACTTACTGGGACCTTATTAGCACCTATTAATACATAAAATCATTGTACATAAAAAGCAGAAAAGTGCACCACCACCAGTGACAGCTTTTGTAGCAGAGTGTGGGAGAGCAAACGAAAAACACGTGTTTCTTTCATACACACATGCAAACACACACAACTGTCCTCAGCAGTGCTGTTTTTTCTGCTTCACCATGGCAACTTGAGCAAGGACTCTTTTTCTTCTTTGAACAATGAGGACGATTTCTGAAACCTGTCTGTCACTGTGTTATTTCGAGGCCACTGATCGTTGCAAGTAGACTAGAAAAACAGATTTGCAACAATGTTCTTTTACATTCTTCAGTTTCAGGAAAAAGATGCCTAAAATACCTGAGCAGTGGTATCAGTTTAACAAAGATCCAAATGTTGGTGTTTATGCATGGTGTTTAGAGCAATATGTACATTTGTGCTGCATACTTTCCTCTCAGTAACAAAAAAACAACTTGTATAGTGCTGTGGAATCATGTTGATGTCCTTGCACTATTCAATCATTAATTCATTCTCATACACTTTTCCGGGGCTGGGTTGCAGGGGCAGCAGTCTCAGAAGAGAAGCCCAGGCTACCCTCTCCCCAGACACTTCCTCCAGCTACTCCAGGGGGATCCTGAGGCATTCCCAGACCAGCCGAAAGACATAGTCCCTCCAGCGTGTCCTGGGTCTTCCCTGAGGCCATCTCCCAATTGGGAGATACCTGGAACACCTCCCTAGGTAGGAGTCCAGAAAGCATCCGAAACAAATGCCCAAGCCACGTCAGCTGACTTCTCTTGATGTGGAGAAGCAGCGGCTCTACTCCGAGCTCCTCTTGGGTGATCAGTGCTCCTCACCCTATCTATAAGAGTGCACCCATCCTGCAAAGGAAACTCATTTCATCCGCTTCTTTCCAAGATCTTGTCCTTTCAGCCATAACCCAAAGCTCTTGACCATAGGTTCCAACCCCGAGATACTTGAACTTATCCACCTGGAGTAAGAACTTTCCTCCAACCTGGAGATGGCAAACCACCTTTTTCTGGTGGAGCACAATAGCCTCTGACTTGGAGATGCTGATTCTCATCTCAGTCGCGTCTCACTCGGCAGCAAACTGGTCCATGTTCGATGAAGCCAACAGTGTATAACAGAGATCCAGACTCCCTCCGGCCCAAGTCTGCACTTTGAAATTCTGTCCATAATAATTATGAACAGAGTTGTTGACAAAAGGCAGCTCTGCCAGAGTCCAACATGCACTGAAAACAAGTCTGAACCCATACTCCGAGAGCATCTTCCACTGACTGCCTTAAGGGACACGGTCGAGTGCCTTCTCCAAGTTCACTAAACACATGCGGATTGGTTGGGCATACTCTGGCATGGAGCTGATCCAGTGTACCACGGCCAGGACGAAAACAGCATTGTTCCTCCTAGATTCAACCATCGGCCGGATCCTCCTCTCCAGTATACCATAGACTTTCCCAGGGAGGTTGAGGAGTGTGATCTACTGTACCAATAGTTGGAACACACCCTCCGGTCCCCCTTTCCTAAAAATGGGAACCTCCTTGCGATTATTATAGAGATGCTTGCACCAGCTCTGCAATGTGTCACATCAGTCATCAGCTATTTATACAGTAAAAGCAAGCACTTACGTTGTTAAACCATTTAAACAAACCGCTTTTACTATTATATCCAATATTTCAGAAGCACTGGTTCCACTATTTTTCTATAGGGATTTTTAAAAAAGTCTTTCTTAAGCTTAACAAGCAGGAATAATGAATCTCAGGTGAATTAAAAACTTAAGTAGATATGAAAATCAAACAAAAAGTACTTCACAGCTTCCCTCAGAGAAATTGCTAAAGCTCTGTAAATGACACTGAATGAAAATGATGGAAATCTACAAACTATTCATTTAAACTTGTGCATATACTGTAGGAACAATATCATTCCTGTTTACTGCAAATTACTCATATACTCAAGTAGTTATATATTTCAGGAGAGTGGGAAATGACCCAGTTTTCTCATTTGTGGTTTTTATAAATAAATATATATATATATATATATATATATATATATATATATATATATATATATATGTGTGTGTGTGTGTGTGTGTGTATATATATATAATTATATATATATATATATATATATATATATATATATATATATATATATATATATATATATATATATATATATATATATATATATATATATATATATATAAAGATTTTCACAATATTGTGGATATAATAGTTTTCTGGATGGTGCTATTAAAAGTTTTTTGAATAACTAAAATTGATGATCAGCCTCCAAACTCATACGAAGGCTGCCTTCAGTTTTAGAAGTTATGTAGAAGAGTAATTCCAGCGTTCAGGATCTACAGTAAATTTTCAAAACATAAATTCACAAAGAAAGTACATGTTAACATTATATTAAAACATTCTTGTTTATATTTTCCAAAACAACTGAGCACAGAGTTATAGAATCAGAAAAAAACATCAACCTGTAAACATGTTTTAGATTTTAAATGATGAAGATAAACTTGCGTTATGTATGTGACGAAAAAAGTAGTTTACAGTATACAACATACTTTATAGAAGTTCTGTGAATTAAACTGCACAACCCAAAAGATGATAATCAAAAGGATAAGATTTGGTTCATTATAGAAGAAACATGATTGATTTTATTTTATATTGTTGCATTTGTTAAAAGCTTTGTTATGGATGTGATGTCTCTCCATTATAAATGTGTCAAAATTGGCATTTGTATGATTTTGGGAAATCAAATCTTATTGTTTGAAAACATTGACAGAGACATTTTTGAATATTTTCAATGTACTTCTTTACACACAAACAAAAACAGAAAGAGTTTTGCTATTTTGGTGAAAACCCAATACTGAGTTGCTGCTGGAAGAGCATCCACTGCGAAAACCAATGCTGGAATAGTTGGAGGTTCATTCCATTGTGGCAACCTCTGAAATAGAGACTAAGCTGAAGGAAAATGAATGAATGAAAGTAGTAAACTCTAAGACAAAAACCAAGCCTGATTCAACTTCAAAACACAAACAAAACCACTGTCACTGCTAAATTCATAGATGTCTCTTTCTAAAAACATCTAATTCTCCGTATCCTCATTTCCCTTTTTACTTTGAGCTACCTGCATTACATAAGACACTTCCAGCTTCCGTCTGTTTTATTTATGATGATGTTCAGATGGGAGTCCAGCAACTCTCAGAACCCTCTGATGATCATGATGATGTTGATGTAGTGCAGGCAAAGGTGTTTCCTTGTTTGATGGTAAAACATGACCAATACACATTGTACATTAACTCTTAGCTTTTTATCATAACATGGAATAATCATATTGTATCACTTTTTGTTGTATTACTGGAAATTACCTGAAAATATTTCTGTTGCAATCAGTGTTGGTTACTTCTGGTTACTTCAAAAAGGCAATTTATTAGTAATTAGATAATAAAAGATGTATATAAAGTACATTTTTTAACATTCTGTAAGTGGTCTACGGATGAACAATAGCCATTCTTGGCTAATTCTGGCACATTTTACAGTAATGTTTATTAATGTGCATTGACCCTGTAAACAAATAAACCAAACTAAACTAAACATTTATAATTACTATGTCTGAAAAGTAATTTGGTTACTCTAATTACTCTACTCTTTAATTACTCTAATTACCTGACTCAATATTATTTAAAATTACTGTAAATATCAATACAACACTATTCATTCATTCATTCGTTTATTTTCCTTTGGCTAAGTCCCTTATTTATCAGGGGTCGCCACAGCGGAATGAACCGCCACTATTAATTCTTTAAATCAGATTCAGACATGACCAGATTAATAATTACAATTCATCAATCGAAAATAAGTTTGTTTTGATGCAATTTAAATGTGTGTACTGTCTTTTTTTTGTTATTATATTTAAATTCACACAGGCATGCATATACTTGAGAAAATGTTTTTTTTTAATATTTAGATATAAACCAGTGGTGTCCAAACTCAGTCCTGGAGGGCCGGTCTCTGGAGAGTTGAGCTCCAACCCCAATCAAACACACCTGAACCAGCTAATCCAGCTCTTACTAAATATACTAGGAACTTCCTGGCAAGTGTGTTGAAGCAAGTTGGAGCTAAATTCAGCAGGAAACTGGCCCTCCAGGACTGAGTTTGTACACCCCTAATATAAACTATGTGTGTGTATATGATATAAAATATATATACTTAAATATCTATGTAACAACTTTTTTTGGTGTAATTCCATTTTAATTTATGTGTGTATATCACATATAGAAAATAAATGTATATAAACATATTTTGTCAAAACAAACCTTTAGTTTGGATGCGATTAACTGAGACTAGTTTGCTCAGCACTAGTGTTATTTAAAAATGTAATACTTGTGAAGTGTATTAACAAACAGCATTAAATTTCCTAAATACTGAGCAAAACATTTAATGTTTCAAAGCCACAACATATTCCACACATAAAATATACTGCATTGACTACATTTTTGATTAGGTGCAATCATCTTAATAAATGTGACCTTCATGAAAAAATATTATTCTGCAAAATATATTTGTATAACAATAAAAGAGACTTGTATACAGAACTGTTGAATTTATTTTCAGTTTTTAAGGCAAGTATATTTTAATTTAAATGAAAGTAAAAATAATCAGTAATCCCTTAACTTTTTTCAATGGTTAAGTAATTGAATTACAGTAAGAGGTTGCTTTGTAACTAATTACATGCACCCCACACTGCTGCAATTCAACTCATGTAATTCAATTAAAAAACGCATTAAAAGCCCACGTTCAAGGGCTCTGACGGTGCTTAAACACCACACCCCAATGATAATGTCTACATGCGTTTAGCTGTTAGCCCTGATAATGGTCATTTTAGATGAGGGAAAGCCTCTTTAAAGTGCTGTGGTAAAGAAGGAAACCTTTTTGTGTTCACAGATTCAGACCCTGAGAGGATGTTATGCAAGAAAGTGCTGATGGCAAACCCACTTAAGATGTCAACACACAAGGTATACAGGGTGTTTTCATTCCTCTCTCTCTCTCTCTCTCTCTTTCTCTTCATATACAATGAGAGAAAAATTACATAACAGAATGTCTAGAAGTCAGGATGAGTTTGTTTTCAAAACAGACCACCTGGACATCTCAGTTTTTTTGTCCCACATAAAAAAGCTGCATTTCTCAAAAACACATATGTTTGATTATATATCTATTATTGTGAGGAGTTTAAATTAAATGTATACCCTCATTGAAACCTTTACAATATTTATTTAAAGAAACACTCGACTTCTTTGAAAATATGCTAATTTTACAAGTCACCTTAAGCAATGATGTTTTACCATTTTTAAATTCATTCAGACGATGGTCTGGCAAGAGCACATTTAGCTTAGCTTATAGTATAAATTAATAAATTGGATTGGACCTTTAGCATCTCAATCCAAAAACTCAAAAAGGAGATCACTGTCCTATTTATTCATTTATTCATTCATTTTCTTTTCGGCTTAGTCCCTTTATTAATCCGGGGTCGCCACAGCGGAATGAACCGCGAACTTATCCAGCAAGTTTTTACGCAGCGGATGCCCTTCCAGCCACAACCCATCTCTAGGAAACATCCACACACACATTCACACACACACACTCATACACTACAGTCAATTTACTCTACCCAATTCACCTGTACCGCATGTCTTTTGACTGTGGAGGAAACCGGAGCACCCGAAGGCAGGGAGAACATGCAAACTCCACACAGAAACGCCAACTGAGCCGAAGTTCGAACCAGCGACCCAGCGACCTTCTTGCTGTGAGGTGATAGCACTACCTACTGCGCCACTGTCTTGCCCTGTCCTATTTAAAGCTAAACTATTCTAATTACATCCTGTATTAAGACTGAAGAAAAATGAAGTTCCAGAATGAGAGAATACATTGTAAAAAAAAAAAAATGCTGGGATCCAGTTTTGTGTTGCGACAACATGAAGGAATTAAGTTAACTAATTAGTTCTAACAAATTTAATTGGGTTAAACATAAAACAATTAGGTTGTCCCCACACACAAAAAAACTTAATATTTGTGATGTTTTAGCTCAATTTAAATAAGTAGTTTGTACTAAAAGCTAATTTAATATTGTAGTGTCGTTCCGAGCCATATTGACCTACAAAAAACATTTCATTTTCCATCAATTATAGAACAGGATCTCAAGAGTCAAGCTTTAAATAGGAAAAATATTAAAATAAGTTTTTTATTAAAGACACAAATTTAAAAATAAAATGATCCTCTGTTTTACATGTTATGTCCACATATAACATAGGCAAAGCAAATAAAAAGAAAAAAAGGGAAAAACATAATATAAATAAATAAATAAAAAAAAACACATAACAAGCCAACTTGTTTACAAAGACCTGTTCAAACTGCAGAGTATGATGACAAAGCATATTAAAACATTACAGAAATGAAGCATATTTCATAAGGATTTTTTTCAAGGCAACAGACAAAAGGATATGAAACTTTCAAATTGTTCAAGTTTTTTTTTTTTTTTTCAAATAGTATCTAATTAACTCTAAATGTACTGTAACATATAAGTAATTTCTCCAAGCCACAGTTTACATGTAGGGCAAGGATCACCACCTTATTCCTGGAGGTCCGGTGTCCTGCAGATTTTAGCTCCAACCCTAATCAAACACACCTGAACAAGCTAATCAAGGTATACTTCAAACACCCAGGTAGGTAGATGTGTTGAGGCAAGTTGGAGCTAAACCCTGCTGGGCACCGGGACTCCAGGAACGAGATGGTGGCCCCTGATGTAGGGGATTCCTTTTTTCCAAAACTATAGCAGTAGTTGGAGTGCGCTGCTTAATGGTCTAATCTGACTCAATGATTTATGCTAAGTTCAGGTAAAAGTGCCCCTAGATCTGGAGATCGACAGAATGGATTCTAAAAACATAGATTAAACTCCATCGACTATACACGGACATTAGTAATCAAATAATTTTCCTTAATCTGACAAAGACAAGAATAAAATTAAAGTGTTTACAGGAGTTGCTTTTTGAATGTTCCTTTCATGATCCCACATTAAACGTTTTAGCACATAATTCGATTAACGTCATTGCATCAGTTTCACGTAATTTTGGGTGTTTCATTTTTTTAATGAGTTGACTTTAATTGCAGTTTGGCACTTTCACTTTCATTCAGGAACATTTCATGCATGCCCCCATGACAAAAGAGATATTGGAACTGCTGGAAGAGTGTTGTTTTAATGGAAATTGATACTGCATGTCATATGGGGAAAAAAATAATAAATTGCCTCTCGCAATGCATGTGTCTGTGGTCCTTCACTGACTTGGTAGGTGCAGAGAATAGTGTCAAACAGTCATGTGTGTATGGACTATCCTGTCGCAAAATGTGGCGAAAATCCTACACATGGTAATAGTTTGATTGCGGTGTTTTCATGTCTGTACTGCACTTCAATAATGTGACTATAATCGCCATACTCCACATGTCTTAATTTCATTTCTCTTTAGTTCGATTATGGCTTTAGGTGATCAAAAATTGCAATTTACATGGTGGACTCTTAATCAGAGTAATGTCTTAATCGCATTTAAATCGGATTTTGGGTGTTCATGTAAATGTGCTCATTGTTTAACACAAGGTGAAATGAGACTATTTCCTAAAAAAAGTCTTGCTTTAAAAATCCTCTTTCTCATAATGGTTGTTATCCACAATTGTGATTTAAGGTTTTACGATTTCCTTTTGAGAATAGAGTGTAAGAATACACATACATGTTGTCATATATAGTGTCAACAACATTAATGAACTCGATCCAGGACCACATCTGCCACTATATTTATGTCTTTATCAAATTAAGTAGCTTTATATAGCACAATACAATCAACAGTGTTTGCAGAATAGCTAATCTAAGCAAAGTAAACCATGACGTCTAGTGTAACACCCCGTATTTAGCACGATAAGGGCACTGTTTGAATACACGGTTTCATTTTCCTTGTGTAGTAAAAGCAAATGTAAACATGCATGCAAACACACATTAGAGATGAACAAGAGCACAAGAGGAAGAAAAGACTGGAGGTTCTGCTGTTGCTCCAGTTACATTAATATGATAAGACAGGTTGACCATCCACCACCTTTGGCTCCTCTGCACCACAGGCACACACAGCAGGCTGGCTAGCATTTGAAAAGGATCAAACTCTTTTTTTATCCCCATACATATAAAATAACAGGCATTGATTTTGAAGAAATAGCTTTTTCTTGAGAAATTCAAATGGAAATTTGTACATGACAAATAAATGGCTTGTCACAGATAAACTGAATTTTGTTGATCTCCTAGCAAGGCCACAAACTAAGCTAATAATATTCCAGAAAATAATATTTCAGGCTAATTAGGCTGGCTTGTGTAGCAAGCCAGACTATTGTTATCCTATTTTTCTAAAAATTAAACTCTATCTCCTCCTAGAGCTTTCAAGCTATGCCCACCAAACTCACACCAGACCTCCAAACTGGTCTGACTCGGGTTGCTATATCTTTTCCGACTGATCCTACTTTTGGTTTTCCGAAAAACGTCCCGGGATCGTCAGAAAAATCCCATTGACTTAACATTGGACCAAACTTTGTGACCTCATAAGTCTGCATCAGACTGTCCTACAGGCTTCTAACTGGGCTCATTTAACTCAGACTACCAAACTACCAATAACTGATGAGCTTTTAACTTTCTAGCCACACCCCTAACAACCAGATACGGCACCCTAGCAACGGTCCCATAGACTTCCATTATAGAGGTTCAGATTGATATCGTCATGCTGCAGTGTGATAGAGACATGGGTGTTGCTTTTAACTGTTCATACTGGCAAGAAGCTTTGATACATCATCAGTCTAAGCTGTCAATCCACTCCATAGCAACAAAACAGACTAACCTAGCAACGATATAACAGCAGCTATATCTCAGTATCAGAACATCGTAGAGAAGCAGGGGTTGGCTTGTTTGACTCATGCTAGCACACCATCCATCCATCCATCCCTCCATCATCTATCTATCTATCTATCTATCTATCTATCTATCTATCTATCTATCTATCTATCTATCTATCTATCTATCTATCTATCTATCTATCTATCTATCTATCTATCTATCTATCTATCTTTTCATACTTTTTAAAACTGTTTAAACTAAATAAACTATTACCATCAGGCTTTCACAAGCCAGCCTCAAAGTTTGTTCTCAAACTTTAAGAATCTAGTTGTAATGTGTAGTTTCTTTGTAATTGTTGACATATTTTCACAATTAAATCGTCCAATTCTTGATTAATAATCAAAATAACATGATTTACTGGAACTTCTGAGTCTATTTAAAAATGAAATAAATTATAAAACACATATCTATTTGATTGAATGATTTGACATACTTAAACATAAAGACTTCACTTTTCATTGAAATAATATATGTAGTGATATAAATAGATATATTAATAGTAGTGATTTTTTACATTTAGAATATAAGACTATTTTCTATGTGAATAAGTTATTTAGAAAATGTCAGCATCATTACTCCAGTCATTAGTGTCACATGATCGTTCAGAATCCATTCTAATATTGTATGTTGACGATACTATATTATTGTAATGATGGTGCGTAAACAAAAATAAAGTTTCAAAAGCAGCTCTATTAAGAATAGTCAGGCAGGAACGATTCAATAAAGGGACAAATATTAGCATGTAGATAATACAAAAGAGTAGTCAGTGTAACAGGGGAAAGGTCAAGGCAGGAAGCTAAACAAACATAAACAAAACAAAGGGTTAAATGCATGGCTAGGCAGGACAAGGAAAACAAAAGGTAATGCAGACTAGAAGTTCAGCTGCGAGACCCGAGCAGATTTCTTGAGGCGCAGGAATACATTTCTGAATAAAACAAGGTAGTGGTCAGTAACTCTGGTGAAATTTGAACAGGAGCGGGCAGTTTAAAAATAGCATTCCCGAGTCCCGCACAGTCTGTGCACACATTAGCTGCATAAAACGGTCCTCAGAGCGGGCTTTACCATGGCAGAGCAAACTGAAGATGCGCTGTCCTTAAAGGACATTCAGCTTGCATTAGACAATGGTCAGTTTACTGTTAGAAAACTGGTATGGGTTTTACCTTTTAGCAGTCACAAGACTGGAACCTCAGGTTTAAGGGGACAGTCATATGTTATCACAAAAGGGCAAACAAAACTGACATTTAGCCTACAATCCTTGTACAACCTACAGTTATATCTGCTATCTCTCTCTTTTGGTAGAACTGAATTTAATTGTGAAATTTTGGAAACCAGATCTAAATTTGGTGGGAATGGTCGATTCGTGTAGATAATTCTTCTAAGCATGCATCTAGTGAAAAAAGACTGAATATAAACCGGGAGCTGTCTTATGCGGAATGAAACCTCACGAGAGCAGAACTTAAAAAAAAAAAAAAGTCCCGCGCAGACCGCTATTTCAGGCTATAAGGATTAACAAGACTGTGTGTTGTGTACAAATAGTCCACGAAACAGTCCTGATGAGCTTCAGCTGTGTGTGTAATCAGTAGTAGACCTGAAACCAGTGTGTAACTGCGGGGCATGATGGGACATGTAGTTCGGAAGAAAAGCAAGGAGTGTTCTCCAGAGATCCAAAAGGGCTACATCGCTGGTGATTATAACAATTATAATATCCATCATTATCGATATTCAGAGTCAACAATAAGGGTTATTATCATTAAAGAAAACATTTAGTTTTTATATTAATGTTCAAATCTTGTTGTGATACACTGATGAATGCAAATCTTCAAAAAATAAACAGTATTTATTTGACAACAAATCTTTCACAACATTATATATGTGCATATCACCTTTGATCAACTGAATGCGTTCTCGATGAATATAAATAGTTTATTTTTTTTAAGAAAAACTGTATGTCACTGTTTCCTCAAAAAAAAAAATTAAGCTGATGATAATAATAAGATGATAATAATAAGAAATGCTCCTTGAGAGGTAAATCATCATAATAGCACGATCTGGTTACTGAAATTCAATGTTGAATCACAAGAATTGACTACATTTTAAAACATTTACAATTAAAAAAAACATTTATTAGTATGTCAAAGTGTGAAATAGTAATTTTGGTCACATACAAGGAACATTAATGAGCAGAAACAGGGTTTTCAAAAAGCAACCGTTTGATAGTTGGTGGATGTATAAATGTATATCTTTGTAGCCTACATTGTATATTTCTTTCTTGTTTTGTCAAATACTGAGCAAATATCGAAAGTTCTGTTCTTAAGGTACACAAGCCACTTAAACACAACAGGCTGTTTTCTTTCCACTCCAGGCTTTAGTAAATAATTCACTAAAAACTCTTTTCCATGTAAGTTCAGCCGAGTCTAGAAGTGAGCTCAGCTGTCACGTGTAGGCATTTACTCAATCATATCAATGTATCAACATATAGCTGTGTTTTAAAGATTAAATATTAATGCCAAGCATTGCATTAATGCAGAACTCCCATCATTACACCGTTCAGGTTGCAATTTATGGAAGGATGGGAAACTTGGGCTTCCACTGTACCGGCATTGTTTATCACGTGTCATATTTACTGAACACTGCAAATCTTTCCCACAGGCATCAGCTCTAAATTACTGACATGACAGTTAGGTAAAAATATCAGCTCATAAAGCCTAAAGAAAGAAGCAATAAAAACATTTCATAAATTATTCAAGTAGAGACAATTATCTCTAGTCACTAACTGACAGTCCAAACTCTTCTATACATCCTGTTATATTTATTTCTCAGGAAAACTGCCTTGTTTGCATTTCTTATCTGCTTATTCGTAATGTTGTGGGTGTTGATTAACATCTGGTTCTTTGTGCGACAATAGTGGCCGAAACACTCCAGATGGCTTATGTGAAAATGGAGGTAGATGGTATCATCTCGGAGCATACGTACATACTTTAGAAATAAAGTTGATACAATTACACTGAATAAGATTTAATCATGTCGAGTGAAAGTTGACCCAGAGCCAGACTAATAATGGAACAAGCCCAAAGCCAGTTGTGAAATATGCTACTCCTCCACAAAAATCCCATTAATTTTCCAGCATCTCGAGAGCTCTGGGGTTCATTGCTGTTGGTGATGGTTTTCTGTTTAATTCTGTTGTTAATAGAGCACAGGAAAGCTACACGAAAGAGACGCGAAGGTTTTGGCAATAGGTTTGTTTTTCATTTTGGTTTAATGGGCTTTCCACTGTTTGTGTGTGTGTGTGCTCGGGTGGAACTGGATGAGGTTGTTCACTCAAGATCCAACTCACTAACATATTAGACCTCTACAAGCCAAGAATTTCATCTGACGTAATATCCATTGACATTACAAGATATTTATTGTCTGTCAAGACACACATAAACATATCTAATATGAGTTTTCATTTATTCCCCAGCAGAAAGGTTACTTTCTTTGCAAGAACCAAATGATTCTGTGATTCTACACTGTAACAAAACAAAGCTATAGGTTCCACACAATCGATTTGTGTCGGAACAACATAAAGGGATTAAGTTAAGTCATTAGGTTTTTTTTTTTAATATAAGTGGATTGCACATAACACAAAAATAAAAAGTTGCCCCCCTAAAAAAAAAATCAAGAATTGTGTCGATTCAGTTAAATTATAGTAAATAGTTTGAACAAAAAGCAAATACCATTGAGTGTTCAGTAAATACTATATAAAAAAGTAATTCCTAAAATAAATAATTTAACTATAAACAGCAAATACTACATTACTCAGATAAAGCTTGTAGAAATGAAAGCTTTTAATGTGCACTAATTGACAGAAGTCTTGTCGCCTATCTTATATGAAAGACAAAGGCCTATAGATTACACTTATTTTACTTAAGTAAAATATGATCATGCCTTAATCTTTAATGATTTAATTAGGACAGTAAGGTCTGACTTTGCTAAGACAAAAGTCTTGTCACTTAAATAATAAATAATAAAGTCATGGTGCAGTGAAAAAAGAATGTATATTGTGTATGACTCCCATGAGCTTGGGCGATTGCATCCATACATCTCGACAAAGACTCAGATAACTTATTAATAAATTCATCTGAAACAGCAAAGAAAGTGTTCTTGCTGAACACTCAGAGATCATCAAGTTTCTTTGGATTCATCTCCAATGCCTCCTCCTACATCTTACCCCAGACATGCTACAGGACTGGGCTGGCCAATCCTGGAGCACCTTGACTTCTTTGCTTTCAGGAACTTTGATGTGGAGGCTGAAGTATGAAAAGGATTACTATCGTGATAAAGAATTTACCCTCTCTGGTGGTTTGTAACGTAAGGGGCAGCACAAATCTTTTGATACCTCAGGCTGTTGATGTTGCCATCCACTCTGCAGATCTCTCGCACGCCCCCATAGTGAATGTAACCCCAAACCATGATTTTTCCTTCAACAAACTTGACTGATTTCTGTGAGATTCTTGGGTCCATGAGTACCGATAGGTCTCCTGCAGTATTTGTGATGATTGCGATGCAGTTCAACAGATGATTCATATGAAAAATCTACCTTCTGCCAGTTTTCCAAATGATCAATACACTGTAAAAAAAATCTGAAATTTTACGGTTTATTTACGGCAGCTGGGGTGCCGGAAATAAACCATAAAATAACGACCAATAAATTACATAAATTTACTGTAAAATAACAGACATTAAATTACAGAAATTTACTGTAAAATAACAGACATTAAATTACAAAAATTTACTGAAAAATAACAGACATTAAATTACAAAAATTTACTGAAAAATAACAGACATTAAATTACAAAAATTTACTGTAAAATAACAGACAATAAATTACAGAAATTTCCCTAAATTTAAATTTCTGGTAATTTCTACAATTCAACCTCTGTTATTTTACAGTAAATTTTTGTAATTTAACAGCCATTATTTTACCTTTTTAACTGTTAAATTACGTTTCGTTTTTAGTCTATTGATCATTTGGAAAAGTGACAGAAGGTAGATTCTTCAGATGAAAACACAACTGGGATCGACGAGAAGAATTTTGTCAGGTAGTGTAGGTATATGTTAGCTTGAATTGTTAATGTTTACCTTTAATATTTGAGGAAAACAAATAAAAGTAATTAAGTAAAACCTACTCAACTTTCAGATACTTTTGTCCCCTTGTAACACTGTTGCTAGGTGTAGTAACTTTCTGTTTGTTTTTTGACATCTGGAGTTCATTTTCTTATAGAAATGAAATATTCTACTGACAAAAAAAAAACATTGACTGTATTGTGCAAGAATTGATGGCAATGTTCGGGCTATGTACAGTACATCATTTTCTCTGTTGTATGTTGTCATGCAGAATGTAACAAAAACAGTGCTGTTGACCATTTTTGGGCTTTATTTTGTACATGTAAAGAGATTAAAATACATGAAGTATTGAAGATTTAACCCCAGATTGCTGGTCACGCATTACAATAAGGCTTCATTGGTTAATGTTAGTTAAGGAAATGAACCGAGAACGAACAACACTTATACAGCATTTATTAACCTAAGTTCTACATTCAATAATGCATTATTAAAAATCCAAAGTTTTGCTTGTTAACATTAGTGCATTAACTAAAGTTAACAAGTACAACTTTGGACTTATAATATTGCAGAATAAATAAAATAAATAAATAAAGAATACATAACTAAAGGTAAATATAAACTAATAAATGTATTTCATTGTTTGCTCATGTTAGTAAATCCCAACTATATCAGTATCTAATGAAACTTTATTGCAAAGTGTAACCAGATTACTCAAAAATGTTACTTTTTCATAACTCAAGCAAGTCTTCAAATCTTAAACCCAAAATTTACATACAATAAATAAATAAATCAATTGCCTCAGCATAATTTCCCCACACTTAGTTACTTTAACAACTGTGTAAACATCCATTTCTAACAGTTTGCTGCAGTTCATTTTATTTAACTGTGCTCTTAATTCAATCCGTGCGACTAAGCCATTCTTACCCAGCCAGTAAACCCTAACATCTCTCCTTTTGTTTTTACAAGCCACTTAGCTCCATTTTGCCTTGTTTATAATGGGATTGTGTAAGCCCCCTGGTAATGCATTCATTGCTAACAGCACCTCTGTAATCAGCACTGGCTCCACAGGCTTATCATAGTCCGCCCAATATTCCCCAGTGCTGCATACAGATGTACCAGACAGAGCTCACTTTGTAAGAGGCTGCTTAAAAGAAGATTAAAGCTGTAGAAGGCATACAATAATGACCATACATTAATAATAACAAAGAATAATTCAAATAAAGATATAGAGATATAGAAAAATATAGAAATAATAAAAATATCTCATTATTTACTAGTGTTGTTTCGATTCTTTATGCATTTTATTTTTTTGTAAAAGACACGCATAATAAACACGCATGTACTCACACATTCACACGCACACACAAACTGTAAACAAAATGCTGGGTTCGACAATTAGTAAGGACAACATGAAGGAATTATAGGTTAACCTATTAAAAATACATTTTTGGCCATTTTTTGAGTGCATAGATGTAATTTTGATACAAAATGAATTTTATATTTTACTAGATATTTTTCAGGACATTTAAAGGCTTAACTATGTTAATTAGGTTAACTAGGCAGGTTAGGGGAAGTTATTGTATTCGAAAAAAAATTAGCTTAAAGGGGCTAATAATTTTATCCTTAAAATGGTATTTAAAAATGAATAACTACTTTTATTCTAGCCAAAATAAAACAAATAAGACTTTCTCCAGAAAAAACATTATTAAATATTATTTGGAAAATAATTTTTTTTAAAATAAGGGGGGGGGGGCTAATAATCCTGACTTCAACTGTATTTGATGAATAATTAAGTATATAAAATCTACAATTATAGCCTGTATTGAATTTAGAAGACACACAGGAGTCTGGAAAAGCAGATTTATTTTACTGTATGTCATTTAGATCCAGAAAAGCAAATATATTAAAGGTGTATTGTAAAAAAATGATTAGCTTACCTTTATTTTAAAGAAGTGAGAACAGTTTGCATTATAAAAATGAAGTCAGCTTCACATGTTTACTTACATTATTTTTTTGTAAAGTCAACTTGTTGCTTTTTAAGCAATTGGTTTACTTGCTTTAAGTAACTAGTTACTTTTAACAGTGAATTTTTTTTAAGGATTAAAAAAAAACAAAATAAATTAGTACTTTTATTTAGCAGGGATGTATTAGATTAATCAAAAGTGATTGAAAGCTAATGGCAACCGAAAGCATTTGGGTACCAAAAATCCCCAAAATATGTTCTTTTAGGTTTAGCTCATGAAATGAAACGGAGTAAATGATGTCAGTTTACCTTTTTGAGTGAACTGTTTGTTTTATACACTATTGGAAATAAAAGTACAAAAGCTGTCATAGTCGCATCTCTTCAAAAGGAAGACCTTTTTACTTTTTAGTAACTAATGTGTAACTTTAAAGTACTAATATGGGCAAGAGTGTAATTTTAAAAAGGTTGTAAAGCATTAGTTCCTCTATTATGAGTATACAAAAAAAAACAAAAAACTGTTGACCCAAAAATAAAAAATTGTCATCATTTACTTATTTGTCCCATGACATTTGATATGAGCATTTGTTTGACTAACAGAATTTAAGTCATTATTAACTAACATCCTAATTACTGAGAACTCAAGACCCATATCCAACTTGTGAATAAAAAAAATCTGAATAGCTATATCAACTGATTAATTAAAGATTCATCGATATCTTCTTCCCAAAAAGCTTTTTTATGGTTTTAGAAGACATGAACCAGTATTTGAACATGAATTTTATGACACTTGTCTTTTTTTTAAGAAAAAAGTAAGCTTAGAAGCTTATTGGAGAGCTTTTATGTTCAAGTTCAACTTGATGATTGATGTGTATGACTGTTAAACTTAAAAGACAAGGATTAAACCACTTCATTTACAGTATATGATTATCTTAAGGACAAGCATCTGGACACCAATCTCTCAGGTTTAATTAATACTAAATATTTACTTGTGTTCCCAAAGTGACCAAAAGACATGGGTTTATCATGACAAGATGATGATTCAATAATGACAGTATGCTTTTTTGTTTGGGGTTGAACTAACAATTTAACACTAGACAACATAAACTAATACTAAACAATACTTTTATTAATCTTAGTTCATGTCACTTTCTACTTTGACTTCAACTTTGAATTTCATTCTTCATTTAAAGAGAGTTTACTCATCCTTATGTGATTTCATACCTTAATGAGTCTCTGGTCAAACTTTTTTTGATTGTCCGTTTGTTGAATTAAGTAACATTGCTTCTACATGCCAACTAATTCTCATTAGATTATAAGCAGACTGTTAGATTGGGGTTAAGGTTGGGGTTAGGGTTGAACAAGTTGACATACTTAGTAGGAAAAACAAATACTATGGAAGTCAATGGATACAAGTTTCCAAAATACATTTTTTGTGTTAAACAAAACATGTTAAGTGTAGAGTAAATAAATAATGACTTTTTACATTTGAGTTTATCTCGATAAACACTGAATGAGATATTTTGAAGAATATCAGAAACCGGTAACTATTGACTTCCAGTAGCAGCTAGCAGTTTCCAACATTCATCAAAATCTCTTCTTTTGTGTTTATTCATTCATTCATTTTCTTTTGGCTCAGCCCTTTTATTCATGAGGGTCGCCACAGCAGAATGAACCACCAACCAGCATATGTTTTACACAGCTGATGTAGTACTGGGAAACACCCATACACACTCACTCTCTCTCTCTCTCTCTCTCTCACACACACACACACACACACACACACACACACACACACACACACACACACACACACACACACACATTAATTCCATTCATTTTATATTTTTCAAACCATATATTGTATTGCCCTCACCCCACCCTACCCCTAAACTGAACCATCACAGGAGACTGTGTGCAGCTTCACTCTCTGATTAAACTCATCCTGTGCATAAGCTTTTTGAGAAATGAGGACGTCACCAGTGTCCTCATATTTCACCTCCTTTTTGTAATACCTGTGTCATACTCAAGTCATTATGCAGATTTGTGTCCTGATATGTCACACACACACACAAACACACAAACACACTTCAATTAATTTTGTTTATTCATGTCACCTTTAGCGCATGTCTTTGGACTGTGGGGGAAACCGGAGCACCTGGAGGAAACCCACGCCAACATGGGGAGAACATGCAAATTCCACACAGAAATGGCAACAAACCCAGCCGGCACTCGAACCAGCGACCTTCTTGCTGTGAGGCGACAGTGCTAACCACTGAGCCACTGTGTCACCTTCTTTTGTGTTCAACAGAAATTAAGTTAAAATAATGATTGCTAGAATAAAAACTGCTGTTTATCATCTGCTTGTGTTTGCATTAGTCATCATATGAACACACCCACACACACACACACACACACTGACCGTCTCCTCTCCACAACAGTCTGAATGTGACAGGTGAGAGTGAACCAGTTGACAGGTTGTTCTTATCATCCACAAGCACCTGCTGCTTTGAGAGACAGTGAGTCTGTTACCGCTGGAGAGACAGAAAAAGAAAACAAAGCAAATGTTTTCTTCCTCTTTCAATCCACTGGCAGATCCGTACAATTAATTGAACTGATGGGAGCAATGCGGTTGAAAAGACATTCTTGGACAAGAGGGAAAAAAGGATCAAATGAAAAATGACACAAAATGAACTCGAAACAGAGGCGAAACATACATTCCTAAAGAGCGTTGGAAAATATGTGAGGGAGGAAAAAAATACATATAATAAGCTTTCAGAAAGGCCTTTAATCTCAGCGAGTGCCAAGAGAAAATGTGTCTGCTATTTTGTATCTTCAAACACAGACTGTTTTTAGCTTGGAAAATAAAACACTTCCTATTTGCTCGGTCTCATCATCTCTGTCACCTTTGCTATTTCATTTCTCATAATGGTTTTTACATAATATGTGTCCAGATTAGCTTCAAAGAGTGCTGATGCTCTGTTTGTAGTAGTGCTTTAGTGTGTGTATGTGTGTGTGTGTGTATTTGTGGAACTGTGATTTGGTAAGTAATGGCTGGAGTGCAGTTGTGTTCCCTGTCCTCTATCAGTTTGTGTGCAAACTCTCCAGCGAGGCCACATGTGCTTACTTCAGCCGCCAGAAATAGAACTCTGAAGGAGTGAGTGATTAAAGGTCTGCTCCTCTGAGGATATGAGGAAACTCTAAAGTGGACACCAACGTGCGCATTAACCCGGGGTCTCGTTTACTTACTGTTTGAACACATTTTTGTAAAGAAAAACATGCATATCTGAATACAGTATTTATGATTCATCAACAGAGTTGCACTTAAATTATTTCTACTTTAGAATTTAAAGCAGAAAATTAATAAATAAAAATAAAGGAAGGCTAACTAAACTTATTACCACTTTGTTAGCACTGTCCCCTCATAACAAGAAGGTCACCAGTTCAAGTCCTGGCTGAGTCAGTTGGCATTTCTATGTGGAGTTTGCATGTTCTTCCTGTGGTAGCGTGGCTTTCCTCTGGGTGTTCCAGTTTCCCCCATTCAAAGAGATGCGTTATAGCTGAATTGAATAAACTAAATTGGCTGTAGTGTATGTGTTTGAGTGTGAGAGTGTATGGGTGTTTCCCAGTATTGGGTTGTGGCTGAAAAGGCATGCACTACATAAAATATATGATGGGTAAGTTGGTGGTTCATTCCTCTGTGGCAACCCCTAATGAATAAAGGGACTAAGTGTCACACAACCAGCGATCGCTTCCCAGAGGATCGCTGGTTCTCACACAAACTCTCATGACTACATTTCCGCATTTCCCAGGACTACATTTTCATACATGCACTGCTCCCAAACACGCACGCCTGCTCATTCATCTATCCTGATTGCAATCACCAGCTGGACCTTGTTCACAGACTGATATCACTCCATTCATAAGCCACTCTTTGACGCTTCCAGTTGGCCGAGTCTTGTTTTCCCAGTGTGACATTACGAAACGTTTCTCCCTGTCTTGTTTCTCTGTGTTTAGATCCTAGCCTTGCATTCCTAGTTATCCTGTTTAGCCGCCTGCCTTTCGACCTTTTGCCTGTTTATATCGACTACGATTCTGGACTGTCTATACATACCCTTTTGCACCTGATTTGACCATTGCTTGCCTGACATTGAATGAACTGCATATTGGATCTTACCTCCTGTTGTCCTCTGTCACTCCACCCAGTCGGTAACACTAAGCTGAAGGAAAAAGAATGAATAAATGACTCTGTCAGGTTTCTGTATTTCCCCATCTTATGTTTATTCATGTGTTTTTGTTTTATCATGTGATTCCTTTGTTCTGTTTTTTTCTGCCATTTGTTAGTTCATTAGTTCCACCTGTGTTTACACCCCTGTTTGTTATTAGTTATTCATGTTCTTTGTATTTAGTCCTGAGTTTTGCTTAGTCTTTGTCTTGTATTGTCAACCTCTATATCAGTTACAAGTTATTGTTTCTATAAAACAGTGATATAAAATAAAATAAATAAAAATAAACAAATAATATATAAACACATAAATAAATAAAAATAAAAATAAATAAAAATAACATAAATAAATAATTAAGAATATTATCTAAAAAAAATATATATATATATATATATATATATATATATATATATATATATATATATATATATATATATATATATATATATATATATATATATATATATATATATATATTATATATATAAATATATATATATATTTATAATGTATATATAAAAGGTGCACAATTTTTGAAAAATGCTTTGACCACAGTGTCAAACCATGTCCCAAAACACACAGTACGTGCAGCCAGTCAGCAGTAAGGGTGTGTCTAGTAACTATAAGGGAGATATGGAAATGAGGCGAAGTCCTCTTAAGTTATGGACTTTTTTGTTTTGGTGATTTCAAAAATCAATATTGATGGGTAAAATTTGTTTAGTGCACCTTTAAGCATTTTGGAATGGAATTGACTGCTGACAGCTTTTTCATTGCAGATTTAAATTACATTTTAAATTCTATTAAAATATAAAGCATGATTTTAAATTGCAATTGCAGTTTTACTACATTAAATGTTTTATTTTATGTTTAGACAATCAAATGCAGCCTTGGCTAGACTGATAGACAGAATAAAAATACATTTTTAAAATTAAAAAATGGAAAAATTAAAGCAGACAAACAAACACAGCCTTGACAAGAATGAGAGTCTGATTAGGAATACATCAATTACATTTTTTAAAATCTTAACAACTTCAAACTTTTTACATGTTTAGTTTATATTTTCTGTTGTTAGATTTGCTTTGCCAGATGTCTTTCTCGGTTTTTTCTCAGGCAAAAGCACTACTAGAAATGAGAAAGAGAGCATGAACAAATCGGAGAGAGGTGAGGCTGTACACAAAGCACTTATAGACATGGTCTGTGTTTGTGTTTTATGCAAATGACTAGCTGTGCGCATACACTCGCTCTTTTGGAATAATTTAGAATCATCAACATTACAAAGCACGTAATACAAAAATAGCACACACACCTGCTGTGTATCCCATCAAAATGATCAGCGAATGAGTTCTATTGTTTACAGTTTCATCAGAACTAGGTGGTGGAAACAAAATAACATCTGGATAGTATTGACTCAGAGCACAAACAAATAAGAAAGAACTACAGGCATCAGCTATGAAAGAAAGAAATTTTCAGAAATCCTGTGCATCCCTCAGGTGTTTACTTTACAGTTAAATCTGGCTCTCAAATCAGTAATTAAATCAGTAAACAGAAACCTAATATATGATTTGCTCCATTGTTTATTACAGGTCTTGTTAAATGTTAACAATCTACAGCCTACATGAAGCCAACAAAGAAGATAGCATGCTTACATCAGTCAACTATCTGTTTGCATGGGTATGTGAAATTGTATGTCATAATGTTAAAAGTCATGTTAAAGTCTAAATTAAGCTAATTAATTTAAAACTGTATGATTCTAAATAAACTGAAGTGAAAAGATCTAGTCCAGACTTATGTATATTAGTTGTCATTTGTTGCCAGTTGCACCACTATTTCAGCAGCAAATAACATTGTGGGCTCCATGAAAGCATTACTCAGCATATGTGATTTCAACAGCAGCTACATTTCCATCCGCCTATTTTTATACACATTTTAAAAAAGAGCATAAAAAACAGTTAATGGAAATGCCAAGACGCACAAACTTAGTAAAAACATTTTATACAATAAGAAATGCGCACAAACTATGATGGAAACACTTTTACCAACCAAATTCCAGCACGCGCATTAAATAAAGGTCATGTTGTTGTTTTGGTCATTCTCAACCTCCTTAACCGTTTCAGTATAAGTTTTATTATATTATTAAATGACCTCAAGAATCAAGAGCATCTGTGCTCCACCTCTCACATCTTCAGATGCCACCGCGCATTCACTGTGTGTCAGGATTGCCTTCTGAGGCGCAAGTCATTTATTAAATGAAGAAACGATTCACGCAGCTTCTCCTACTGCAGCAAATTCCGCTTTTACTGTTGATATATGACGCCAATAAGGAAGTGACAATTTTTGACTCGGATAGAAAGGCTAATTTATTCGGCCATCTTTTATGCAATAATCCAGTTTTGCGCAGAAAGTTAATTCACATTGTTTTGGTGGAAACATAGCTAGTGTCTCACTGCAATTTGTAACTTTTTAGATGTACTATCAAATTCGTTTACATTCGTATGATTTCATTCCAACGAATCTACAATGACTGTTGGGTTTAGGGTGGTGTTGGGCGCCATGCCTCCTTTTTAAAATCATTAATTTTCTTATGACTGAACACATTCATTCATTTTCTTGTCGGCTTAGTCCCTTAATAATCTGGGGTCGCCACAGCGGAATGAACCGCCAACTTATCCAGCAAGCTTTTTTACGCAGCGGATGCCCTTCCAGCCACAACCTCTCTGGGAAACATCCACACACACATTCACACACACACTCATACAGTATGGACAATTTAGACTACCCAATTCACCTGTACCACATGTCTTTGGACTGTGGGGGAAACCGGAGCACCTGGAGGAAACCCACGCGAACGCAGGGAGAACATGCAAACTCCACACAGAAACGCCAACTAAGCCAAGGCTCGAACCAGCGACCCAGCAACCTTCTTGCTGTGAGGCAACAGCACTACATACTGCGCCACTGCTTTGCCCGATTGAACTCGTATACTGAATTCATATACGAATTAGCCACTAAACTGACAAAACATAAAATACGTTTTCTCTTGAGATCATACTAGTGATTTGTGTCTGAAAGCTGCAAAAGCTACATCACTGTCCAAAATTAGAAGAGTAGCCTACATTTTAATATCATCCCCACTTTAACCCTTGTGTGCTGCTGGTTGATGTTTTCATCCAGTCTGGAGTGATTTTAAATCTTAATTTGGCCACAACTTTCTCTGTTTCAGCAAATGGAATAATTTTTTGTGACAAATCATATTTTGACAAAAATTTTAGGAAATTGCTTTGAAAATTTTCATAAATTCAACAATATTTTCTGGTAGGGCTGTGCAATTAATCGAAAATCCGATTTCGATTATGGCTTCTAACGATTATGAAAAACCATTAATCGAGATAAACGATTTTTGCATCATATACCAAAAGCGCGAAAGACCGCGTGCTTATGTGTGTGTGCAACACGCGCACACGCATAAGCACGCGGTCAGCATTCTGTCTCATTCGCACACTGAGAAGAGCAGAGGAGCGCAGACATCTAAAGTAATCTTAACGTGAGCGCTTTAATGGTCAAATAGGTGTCAAAACGCGGTGATGAGTGAATATTCATATTAACCCTCATTTGCGTAATAAACAAACGAGTTGAGAATCAAAAGACACGTAAAAGAGAAACCATTAAAGTGACTGCTGCCGCCTGTTTTATCATTAATCAAACGACGAGAACATCCCTTACTGAAGATGCTTAAATCACAGTTCGTTTTTATTTTTATTCTATTGTATTTATTTCTTTTTCCTTTGCAGGGAGGAAAATAACTTTATATATATATATATATATATATATATATATATATATATATATATATATATATATATATATATATATATATATATATATATATATATATATATATACACACACACACAGTTGAAGTAAGAATTATTAGCCCTCCAGAATATTAGCAACCCTTTTCCTCCAATTTCTGTTTAATGAAAAGAAGTTTTTTTTAAACATATTTCTGAACATAATAGTTTTGATATATCATGTCTAATTACTGACTTGTTTTATCTTTGCTATGATGTCAGTACATAACATTTTACTAGATGTTTTTCAAAATACAAGCATTTAGATTAAAGTGCAATTCAAAGACTTAATTAGAGTAATGAGGCAAGTCATTGTATAACAGTAGATTCTTCTACAGACAATCAAAACATATATTGCTTAAGGGGGCTAATAATATTGACCTTAAAATGGGTTTTAAAATATTTAAACCTGCTTTTATTCTAGCTAAAATAAAACAAATAAGACTTTCTCCAGAAGAAAAAAAAATATTAGAGGAAATACTGTTAAAATTCCTTGCTCTGTTTAACATAATTTGGGAAATAGTTATTTAAAAAAACAAGGAGTGCTAATAATTTTGACTTCAACTGATAATCGTTTAGAATGATCGTGATTACAATTATGACCAAAATAATCGTGATTATGATTTTTTCCAAAATCGAGCAGCCCTATTCTCTGGGCATATTTATTACCCTTTCATTATGTTGGTGGCTGTTTTTGCCCCATTGACTTTCATTATTATGACTTTTTTGATTGCCATGACACCATATAATCATTCCCCTGTTGGAAGAAGGTGAAATCTTTTTTTATTTTTACTGTTGATCATCAGTTGCAGTGCAAAAAAAGCCTAGCTTCTGTCTTAGTCAATTTGAACCGTAGACAAGGGTTAAGCATTAAGTCATTGTAAATGTGGGTTATGACCCGGTCAGGTGGGCTAAAGGAGTAGATGTGTTTGTTTCTTGCTCCATACGTTTTTGATTTAAACTTGCATAAAGCCCATTTACTTTATTTGTGAAACAAAAATTTCAATCAAACATGACCTCCAAATCATTTAAACAATGCAAAAAAAAAAAAAAAAAGCTAAAACTGACCCCACCAAGGATGCCGCGAATGAGCTGAACATGGCAGCGATGGTCAAACTTTTAGATCAACATGGGCAGACCCTATCAGCGAAGTTTAAATCTTCCATATCAGCCCTGGAGGTGAAGATGAACTACTTCCATTCTACACTGTCAGATCATGCACAAAAGAGTGCATCATTAGAATCAAATGTGGGTTATGTTTTCACAGTTCATTTCCTTTGGATAAACAACAGCATCATTTTCAGCACAAAATAAAAACAACTGGTAGTTCGTTGCTAATAACCAGTAAAATACAGACAAATATGGATTTTGGAAGCAGCTGAAACTTTTACAATATAAATAACTATCTCTAATATTCAAAAGACTTGCAAGACGTGCAACAACTGAAGGTTTTGATTGAGAAGCTGTAATGTAGCCATGAAGGGAATGTATTTTGGTGTGGGACCCCACCATGGAAGAATGAATGTAACGGAAACCATGACTTAGGTGTTTACACTGACCCGTGTTCAATTCTGTATTTGAGATCCTTTGCCGATCTTTCCCCTTTCTCACTATGCATTCTTGTCTACAATTCATTGTCCAAAAAAAATTAAGGTTAAAAATTCTATCTAAAATTATTGTAAAAATTGAACTCGACACTTTGGTTGGTTAAATCTAACATCAACTTGGATTTTTTTATGGAATGTACACACTGTATCCTCGTGTGACCTTCACCACATACTGCCTGTGATTGACATGCAAGATGCAAAGCAGGATTCACATTTATGAAGAATAGCCAACTATCAGAAATGCCATCTCTAGCTCATGGGATTTTTGGGGTGATCCAGTCAACATAGGACAGCACAGAGATGTTATTGCAATGTGGATGACTTTCTCTGACAGATGGGTCATTTACATATCACAGCCATGATCCAGACACATCCACCAACAGATTCAGTGTTTCATCTCTGTGAGGTTTTAATAAGACTGTCTGGAATCTCACAAATCATTATTTTAACTGCTGTTTGGATTTAAGCAGTGTAAGTAGTGTTGAGTCAAGCGTGCGAAGTAGATTTTACTTGTTAAATAATACAAAGAAAAGATCTAAAGTATTATCAAGAGAGTTATTAGATGAATTGTAAAAAAGTCATTAATTGAAATGGCAAACAATCTCCAAATGCTACAGTTCAGCGATTCTAGATGAGTCAAATGTGATGAAATTTGCATGCTGGCTCTCAGAAAGGACATTAATTGACATTTACACTCCAAGGTTCAGATGATTATGTAATGGCAACAGTTTTTAGTGAGTGTTTTTTAGGTTAAAGTGTTTGACTGCATTCAACATAATTAGTTGCAATAAAATAAGCTTGTTTAACTATGCATTTAACTACGCTTAATTATTATGCAAAAATAAACTTTTGGTTAACTAATAAAGCAGATGTCATGACATTTGCATCGCAGCGTGTGCAGGAAGCAGATTATCTGTCCTGGCGCAGTGACAGTGGAGCAGATGTCAATGTGTGTGTGTGTGTCTGTGGCTGCTGTTTAACTGCTTTTGTCTGCTTTGAGCACTTGAGATATAAATCTCCAACTCGCTTTTACATCTTGCGCTGGCAAGAAAAGTTCATGCCAAGAAGTCTTTGTGTGGATTTCTGTGTGTGATGTACAAAAAATAAAGAAAGACAGAGAGAGAAAACTCTGAAGAAATGCTTTATTACACCATTAGTGTGAAGAGTTCATGGACTTGCATAAGCATTTGAACAAAAGCTGGGGTGAATTGACATTGACTTATGAGCAATCAATATCTTATTTGCGTAATACTTTACATCAGTCAAAAATATCAAAAAAGAAAAGAAAGTGGCATTATTTTAAATTTAGACCTCCATTGGCGCGAGTTTTGTTGGAAAAACTTTGGGACTCCTCATCCTTGTTGGGGTAGAAAAGGCACATTATGTGCATATATTCTGGCAGTGCTCAAAAATGAACAGTAAAACTGTACACTCTGCTGTCAATGATATTTTTGATCTTTTTATTCTTAAATTATTCGATGTCCTTTATCTAGGAGATATTTCTCATTAAACTTGAGAAGTAGGATAGATATTTATTTAAGATAACAAGTAAAAAAGCTATATAAATGGTATAAAGAAGACCCACCAACTAAAGATGAATGATTCAAAATAATAGCAGAAGTTGAGGAAATGGAAAAATGACACATGCACTTCGATCACAAATAGAGATCTTTGAAAAGAAATGGAGTAAATGGCAGACTTTCTATAGTATATATATATATATATATATATATATATATATATATATATATATATATATATATATATATATATATATATATATATATATACTATAGAAAGTCTGCCATTTACTCAATTTCTGCCATTTACTCCATGTATGTCTATGCATGTATACATAAATATATATATATTTATGTATACATGCATAGACATACATGGAGTAAATGGCAGAAATTGAGTAAATGGCAGACTTTCTATAGTATATATATATATATATATATATATATATATATATATATATATATATATATACTATAGAAAGTCTGCCATCTATATATATATATATATATATATATATATATATATATATATATATATATATATATATATATATATATATATATATATATATATATATATATATATATACACACACACACACACACACACACACACAATAACTTACCTAATCACCCTAACCTGCATAGTTAATTAACCTAGTTAAGATTTTAAATGTCACTTTAAGCTGTATAAAAGTGTCTTGAAAAATATCTAGTAAAATATTATTTACTGTCATCATGGCAAAGATAAAATAAACTTATTATTTATTTATTTATTCTCAATTATTAGAAATTAGCTATTAAAACTATTATATTTAGAAATGTGTTGAAAAAATCTTCTCTCCATTAAACAGAAATTTGGGGGAAAAAATAAACAGAGGTGCTAATAAAATTAGGGGGCTAATAATTCTGACTTCCAATGTATATATAAAAGAATTAACTTTTCTAACCTGCATAAATCTAAAAAAGTAATGACAATAAAGCAAATAATAGATAATTAAATAAATAAAAAAACATGAAACGAAAGATAGATTAATCTACTGGTGCCATACTGAGAAACAAAAAAAAAAAAAACATTTATTATATGACCTGAAATATTTCCCTCAATATTTCATCCCATACAATGTGTGAATGCAATATGTCCATATGCAGTATCAGGCACAGTTTAGCTAAATGATTTTATTTTGGTAATATTAGTTGGTAACAAGAGCAAAAATCTTTTTTATTTATATTTTAATTACTTTCAGATTGAGCAAACCTTTACTTTTCATGGAAGAACAAATCTAGTTCTCACATACAATCCAAGATGGAAAGTGTACTAGAATAAACCATAGGAATAAACACAAGAAAGTATAAAGAGCGCTGTGCCACGTCTCTGAAAGAGCACAAACCAAAGTCTAACCGCACAGCATCATCTAGTGGTCAGTCAGCGGTACTGACGACACAACTGAACATGTGAAAGAGAAAATATTTATAGGTATTGGCAGCTTCAGCAGATCACCCACAGCTGCAACCAAGCAGTGTTTATGAAATACCTGAAAAGCTGAACCACAAGTTAAACATTGCTGTAATCTCTTACGAATTTCTTGTCAAAACATGCAGCGACAAGTTTACACAAGCCCTACACAGTAAAGTTACAACAAACAGACATCTGCAATGTAAACATACGAATAAATTAGCATTCAGTGCAGTAGGCTAGCAAATATATGTATAGCTATAGGGTTGATAATGTAACGACTAGCATATTTGGTTTTGTTATTCAGTTTGTTTCCTCTAGAGGGTGCTCACAACCATCTTTAAAAACAAAATGGATATAAAACATACAGTATTAAACCTAACTAGTAGACAAGAGATCGTCTGCCTTTAACAATTTAAACTTAATCCAAGATGCTAAATTGTAGGCAATGAAGATGTCGAGGGGCCTAATTGTACCGTCTGCCAAAAAAAGGTCATGCCTTCTATTAAATAAGGATGTCAGGAAAGAGAAGAAGGGAGAAGGGGTGTGTGGGATTGGGAAATGATGCTGTTTTGTCCTCACAGGAGCACTAAAATCTGTATGTGTCAGACGCATGTGTGCCATTAACCTCAGAACTATGCTAGGTCAAAAACAGTTCACTTTTAGCTATTGCAAAAGTCCTAAAAACTGCAATACTGCTTTTGAAGTATGAGGCCAAATCCACAATAATGTCTCAATCCCAGAGCTCTACCACAACATGAACCAAAATAACAAGATTAAAGCTTGCAGAGATTCAGATGGAGTCCACAGCATAAAGGTTTTGAGGTTTCGGATTGCATTGTCACAACTTTGGTTTTACTTGCTCCAAAATAAACAAGGAAGCATATGTGAGAAAGTGTGTTGGCGGACAAAATGAACTGCATCAGCTTTCCAACTATTTAGGTTCCTTTCTTACTCTCAGTAATTTACAGCATATAAACTAAATTAAAATGTGCAACAGGAATCAATATAGGTTGTGGATTTGCCAACAGCTGATTTTTGTTATAAGATCAGATTTGGATTTAGACTAGTCATGTTTTACATGATAACCTTGTTAAAAATACTACATTAAGTTATGGCTGTTACCGATTTACTTGAGTTATTTAGAATCATATTTAGTTTAGCATTTTACAAACCTGTTTTTCAGAAATCATTTATTCGTTTTGCTTTCTTGTGAAAAATTCAAAGCAAGATCACAAGATAAAATATTTTTTAAAAACTGATTTAAGAGCATTAAGAGTTTAAATTTAGCTTTTGAAATTGGCACAAATATAATAAAATTATATCTTTAAGATTCTTGCCTTCTCTTCTTTGTTAGCGTGCAGAACAATGAAATACTATTTAAGACGATCGGTTAAACAATTCTATAAGATATGGCAGCCTTTTATTGATTATGTTGACCATATTAAGTAATGCCCTACAAATAATAATATTAAAAAAAAAAAAAAAAATATATATATATATATATATATATATATATATATATATATATATATATATATATATATATATATATATATATATATGCGTCGCCCACCTTTATAAATTATATATTTAAAATTTGTGCGTAATGCTTTTTACATTGGTTTGAGCCCCCGGCTGGGTCAGTTGGCATTTCTGTTTAAAGTTTGCATGTTCTCTCCGTGTTCACATGGGTTTCCTCTGGGTGCTCAGATTTCCCCCACAGTCAAAAGACATGTGAGTATAGATGAATTTGAATAAACTAAATTGGCCGTAGTGTATGAGTGTGAATGCAAGAGTGTAATTTGTGCAAGAGTGTGGCTGTTTCCCAGTTTTGGAAGGGCATCCGCTGGATAAGTTAGCAGTTCATTCCGCTGTGGTGACCCCAGATTAATAAAAGGACTAAGCTGAAAAGAAAATGGATGAATGAATTTTTTAAATAAAAAAATATATATATTTATATTATAACAAAAAACATATTTTACTATTATCTATTAACTATTGACAATTTATTAATAAATAGTATGTTTTTATATCTTTTTTTCTCAAGTTTAAGCATATTAGCATGTGATTTTAATGTAATTTTGGAGTGAGAAGAAAACATTTAGTAAAGGAACAGCTCACAATCAAGCTGAAAAAGATATGTTTACTAAAGCATAATATTAGCTATGTTTGTGAATGTTTAGCCTTGCCACCTTTTAAAAATAATGCAGATACTTGTATTCTTGTCTTATGATAATTTCCAACATCATCATACATAACAATACTATACTGAAAATTACCGCAGTGACTCTGTTTACACACACACACATAATCTCACAATCCACATGCAACTGCAAATGTCCTCAAAGAACTCTATAAACATAACCATAAAAGTTCTCAGTGAAGTGCAAAAAATATTTGTCTCTACATTTCTGACCAGTGAACTACAAATTCCCAAGAATACACAAACACTGCTTCTAAACAGCCTCAAAAACAGAGTAAAGAGGAACTGGCATGTGAGTCAAAAAGTGGACATGCGCTCAAAAGTGACCTACTTCCAGAAGAACTGGCCTGCGGTACTTTGCGGGTTGTAAAAGAAAGCGTTACCAAATCATCTAGCAAGACAGATATATCAGACATCCTGACAAATACTACAACATTATTAGAACAGTGCTTGCTGCTTGTTTCCCTTCTGACACTTAAACACATAATTTTATTATGTTTTTATATTTAATTAAAACAAAATTAGCAGAAGTTGAGGAAATGGAAAAAATGACACATGCACTTCGATCACAAATAGAGATATAATTAAAGCAAAATAGAAATTGTATGTGTATAGACTCAATATAATTGTTTTTGGTTAAAAAAAAGTCAAACCTCAGCTAATATGTCTGGAGAAACAAACTCACGTGTGTTTTAATTTGTTTGTGTAGCTGATATGTGTTTGTTACACAGGCTAGTGCCACATTCCAGCACTGTGCCAATCTCACCTACCTGACTTCAGGAAAGCGGCGGGGTCACTGCGGTCTTTGCTGGTTGTTTTGGACTTGAGCTTGATGAAATAACATCACAGAACTGCACTTCACCGCCTGAGATCACCTTAAAAGGAAACTAGGTTACAGCATTTGTTGAGAACATCTTAACCAGCGACATTCTTCAAAATATATTTTGAGTAACTATAAACTGTGAAATATTGGAAACAGAGAAAGTTCTGGTACCAGCTATTTCATAACATCTGTGAGGATTTAGGATGATGACCACCAGAGAGAAAGAGTTCGAGGAAGTGGAGGGTTCTCTCGTCCTCGTTTATTTTTATCGTAAACTTTATGACACGAGTGAAATTTTGTATAATATGTCTTGTATAATATATTATGTATTGATTCAATGTAGTTCACTTATTCAGAATGTATTCAAAGCAATCATGGAATTAGATTTTTTGTCGTGTGGCTGTTTACAAAATATTTACAAAACTTACACGTTAGACAGTTTTGTTGTTTGCAGTATTAAATTAATTATAAATCCTTTAATTCTAAAGTGAATCGTTTAAGTGACTGATTTGAATGACTCGTGTTGTCGACTGCATAACTAACTTACGTAGGATATGCACAAAACATCGCTGTTGTAGCCTATTACATAAACAGTGTCTATCGTAAACTTATTTTTAAGTTTAGTAAAAGATACCACGTTTTTATAGAACCTGACTTACAAGTTTTGGACGCTGAATGTTTCCTGATGTAAATGTTTGACGTTCTCCTCCTTTCATCGTCATTTTTATCCCTGACTGACACAGACCGGATGCTAGGGTTCCCGCCTTTGTAAGAACTCTATATAGTGGTAATTTTGTAATTTAAAATGTACATGAAAACTAATAGCAGTTGCATTCAGCATTGGAGAAATTTACCTTAGTTGCAAAACTGAAGACTAAAAATAAAGTGGCTGCAAAAACAGATTAAAACTAAAGAAATAAGTGTATTCTTACTATAGCAAATTGTTAAATGATGATAACTTAAAAACTTAAAAGTTAGTGAATATTTTAGGCAACAATAAACTCTGCAAATAGTTAGGCATACTATAACTAATAATAGTGCTCAGTAATTCATTTGGGTATGAGTATTTCAAAATGCAAGCTAACCCAATTAAGAGTATAGGAGTTTTAGAATCTGGGTAGGGTTGCACCAACTGTTCATAAGTTCTTTCTTAAACTGGAAAACCCTAGTCCTCAGTAGGGGCTTAGTAACTACTAGTTTGTTTGTAACTAAATTAGTTCTCAATTCGGTTGCACCACATGTTCTTAGAGCAAACATAGTTAGTGGGTCGTAAGCAGGTCCGGCGCAACCATAGAGGCAACCAGTTTTTATTTTCGGGTTGATTGTCCTTTTCCTAGAACGGTAGTTCATTTTGCTCTGGCCCTGGCCGTAAGCTCTACGTAAAGTAATGCATAGTCGCATTGAATGGCATAATATCCAAATAAAAGCACTTAAATCGTTAAACTGCTTTAAAATTTCAAAACTAATGCATCATATAAAACTGTCCTATGATAATTAAATGACAAATTACGTTTTTATAGCACATTCAACTACAGTGAGTCACTAATAACAGACGATGCACACACCTGCCTCGCGAGCTGTGAATGCACGCGAAATACACAGTTTTTAAAACATTAAACTATTTTTTTATATAGAAAGAGAAACGAGCAGGAAGAAAAACTCAGTCTTGAATAAATTCTCATTTTAATTACTATTAACACAAAACACTCCTTGATAGAAAATAAAAACCGAAAACAAATGTGTGATTTGGGAGGAAAATAAGGCTGCGAGTAGGAGGAGATCCTACTTCATTATTATTGTGAGCTTCTCAATGTAAACTGATCTCGAGGTCATATCTTTTCTACTCTTATTCATGGGGGGATGCTGTCGCAAATATTTAGTTGGAACGTAGCGTTACGTTTAAACTAAGTTCGGTGGTGCAACACAAAAAATATTTAGTAATGTGTAAGATGTAAATTACTATCCCTTTAAGTCACAACTCGGTTTTGTTTGCTTGTTGTAACAAGTGAGTTGGTATATAACAGAGGGCCCAAATGCAGTTTTTTACTCATGCAAAGTCAAGCAGGCAATGGTCAAAACAGGAACAAACAGTATCATAAGGATAATACAAAATCATCATCGTGGTCACAGGCAAAGAGGTCAAAAAAGGTGATAAAACAACATAAATAAGAAATGGCAAGAATCCAGAAACAAGGCAAGGCTAGACAATAAAATACTTTGAAATGTTACAGCAAACAAGAAACAACAAGACTCAGCACTGTGTGTGAAAGTGTGGTGTATAATTAGTCCAGCATATCAGTCCATGATGAGCTTCAAGCTGTGTGTACGTAATTAGGGGTGATCCGGAACTGATGTGTGAGTGAGATGCCTGATGGGAAATGTAGTGCAGTTTGGTGGCAGAAATGTAATTCAGATGATAGTAAATGTTTCCAGCGATCTACCAGTGCCAGATTGCTGGTGATCTTATTACTTATACTGCCATCATGATAGATTTTAAAACCTCAGGACTGAATTAAGCCTACCTACAGTCTTCAGTCTGTAATACAGATGAATTAAGGGATTTTGATATTCATTATTATAAGTATTAATTCAATTGCATTAATTAAATGGTTAAAAAACAGTGCCAGACACTTTAAAACGATTATTCAAACGAATTTAATAGCCATTTATCAAAATACATAATTATTGTGAAAATGTTTTAAACAACTTCAACAACTGTCTTTACAAAAGCGTTTTGCAAAGACCACTGTGAATGGTGTATTTATTGTGATCAACAATATCTCAGATGAACATAAAGCACTTAGTGTCAAAAACTTTCAGCAGTGTATCCTAACAGAATGGCACTTTGATGCTTAGTGTAAAATATCATGAAGTTATTAACAGTGAATTAATTTCCCTAAGATACAATAATCTATTGCTCTTTACTGCATTTCTCTTTTAACAGATTTTAATTGTGCTCTTCTTTTTTACATTGTCATCCAGCAGTTGAAACTGAAGGACTCTTCAGTTGCCATAATTCTGCTTCTTTTGAGCTTGTCCTTCATATCTCTCCTCTGGTTTCATCTCTGCCATTGTCACTGCATGAGGATTTGAGGTTCAATGTTAAAAAGCAGATCGTCATTACCGCGCCGAACCTCCAAAAGGAGGGGCATGTCCACCTGAATCGCTTCCTGCAGTTCTCCAGTGTTCATTAATGGATGGCCGTTTAGTTTCACTATAATATCACCTGATTCAAGCCCACCCCTGTGAACACGAACCAATAAAGGGAGAATTTAATGTTATTAATCTTAAATTAGAATATTTGATTTTATATATATATATATATATATATATATATATATATATATATATATATATATATATATATATATATATAATTGAAGTCAGAATTACTAGCCCCCTGAATTAGCCGCCTGTTTAATTTTTTTCCCCAATTTCTCTTTAACGGACAGAAGATTTTTTTAACAAATTTCTAAACATAATAGTTTTAATAACTCATTTCTAATAACTTAATTATTTTATCTTTCCCATGATGACAGTAAATAATATTTTACTAGATATTTTTCAAGACACTACTATACAGCTTAAAGTGACATTAGACCTTAATTTTGACCTTAAAATGGTTTTTTAAAAAATTAAAAACTGCTTTTATTCTAGCCGGAATAAAACAAATAAGACTTTCTCTAGAAGGAAAAACATTGTGAAAATGTCCTTGCTCTGCTAAACATAATTTGGGAAATATTTAAAAAGTAAAATAAAATTTGGATAAAAAGGGGGGCTAATAATTGTAAATTGAACTGTATGTATGTATGTATGTATGTATGTGTGTGTGTGTGTGTGTGTGTGTGTGTGTGTGTGTGTGTGTGTGTGTGTGTGTGTATATATATATATATATATATATATATATATATATATATATATATATAAATATATGTGTGTGTGTGTGTGTGTGTGTGTGTGTGTGTGTGTGTGTGTATACATGTTATGTAATGTAATATATGTTTTATATATATATATATATATATATATATATATATATATATATATATATATATATATATATATATATATATATATATATATATATATATATATATTACTTTGTAACAGCATTAATAAATATTAAATAAAATATTACAAAAAGCTTTTTTCTTTATAGATCAAACACAAACATACTTCTGAGCAGGGGAGTCTGCGATAACTTCATGAACAAGAATCCCACTTCCAATATCAGGAAAGGCTGGATTATGCCATTTCAATTCATGGACTAGGCTGAGGAAAAGAAGAGAAGTTGACGAATAAGAGAGATGAAAGATGTTCAATAAATGAAATCAGCTTATTTTGTAAACTTGGCAATATTACACAAGGTTAACAGAATGGATGCCTATTGAGATAACATACTTCTCTGTTAAAGTGACCATTTTGATTCCAATAAACCTTTTCATGGGGACATTTACGTCTGGAAGAGAAATGCTTAGTTTTAGATATTTTTACAAAGTCATTGTGCATTTAAGTCATGCTGGAAAGATTATATTTATAATATTAATGCACATAAGAACACACAAAGTTGTAGATTCAACTAGAAAACTCAAGATTTCCTTTGTTTCTGAGTTGGCATTTGTTAGTGAGAAAACATGGATACACAAGGCAATGATGCAGGATACAATGAATATGATGTTGGCTGTAAAAGTTAAATAAGCTACATATAAAATATGATGTAAAGTGTACTGTAGGCTATATAATGATTCTGTCAGATATTAAAGAATGACAAAAATAGCAAATCTGGGGGCGTATCAAAGAAAGATTCTCATCTTAGGTCTTAACTGAAGATATGGTAGGCTATGTTAAATTAGGATTTTTTGCAAAATTGTATTACAGCAAATCTTAACTCGATTTGTATTCTTATCTTATAAATTCATATCTGAACTCTAGTTAGGAAATCAAAATATTGTGCCATCAAGTTCTATCTGTTCTGTTATTAAACAACTGACACTGCTAATGAGTTTGCCAAAAAAAATATAAACAGTTTGTATAAAAAAAATGTATTGTTAGTCTCAGTAATGCTGGTTGTAGTTCCTCTGCTAACTGTCATAGCATCTTGTGAAGCAGTCTGTAATAACTTGTGTGTCTCTAGCCTTTTTACCACAGAACATCTTTGTTTTTCATATTCTATTCTCACTCAATGTAATTCCATTGTTTGACAACATAATTACAAGTGTTCTATTTTTTATCTTTTTTCATTAGCTGTTGAATTTATTTATTTTTTTTTTGCCAGGGTATGTTTCTGTCTGTAGTTAAGATAAGATAAATTACTGCTATGTAATGATTTTGTATCAAATGAGGTCCTAACTTAAATTATCATGGTTACCAAAAGTTAGGATCTTTCTGTAACACGATGCATGTCATGATTTTGCCAAGTTCAATGCGATTTTTATTCGAAAATGTAATCCATATCTATTCCCTACCCCTAAACACAAGCACAACTGTAAATTATTCGAAAATCAGAGGGGACTAAAAGTTGGACAACAAGCTTAACATAAACAGTAAATTGTGATTGGCTGATTGGAATGTTGTTCCAGGATGAACATAGGATGTTGATCCAGGAACATGTCCTACACAGTGAAATCAAGTTATGATGCACGTTCTTATTCTTCTTATAGAAGTAAATTTACAACTAACAAATAATAATTTCTATTTATAATTTTTAAATTAGCAATCTCCAGAGCTGCAAAAAGTTATATTTTATCAGCGGTTAGCTAGTAGCATGTGTGGAGCAAATTCATGCAAAGCAGTTTTTATTTATGCTTGTTAAACAAGTTAAAAACCCAATTCAGCATTCTGACATTTACTAGTTTAGTAATTGGATAACTGAATTATATGGCAGACCAGCTGCTGTTTCTGTTGTAACTTGCATGTTTGTTGTCATCAGGCCAGCAAGATGACTAACTGCAAGCTAGCAAAGGGATGTTTGCTAGCATTACCTCACCTGAGGCAGTCCTCATAGCTTGAGACTGCGTGTAGTTTGTCCTGACTACCCTTTGCTTGACTGAAATCAAAGTAAAGAACACCAAGGATGTGTTTGTTTTGTAGCCATTTTTTTTCAGTAAGAAAAAACATAAGAAATGAGACTCCTAAACATTGTTTAATCCATATGAGCAAATGTGAATGAGCATTATTTTTTGTGCATTCATTCAATTTAAATTTCTGTAAGCTAACAATTGATTTAATTAAGTAATTTTGAATGTCAACATAAAAATAAACATTCACAATTACTGCATTACTCTACCTTTCTGCTGTTTGTCATTAGATTCATCAAGGAACTTGTTGATTCGGTCTGACGGAATGGCAAAAGAGATCCCTGCAGTCACTTTTAATGTGTTTATTCCAATCACCTCACCATCCTAACATGACAGAAAAATGACAGGTATGTAAAAGAAAAGGTAATTGTGTCTAACCAGTGTCCTCTTATGGGGTGTTCACAGTTCTAGTACTGATCCTTAATGCAGACCAAAAACAAAATAACATTTAATCCTGATTTGTTTATCAATCACGCTGTAGTTTTTAAGACAGAAATTAAAGATGCAAATATTTATACATACAAATATTTAGCAACAGAATTTATTGAACATCCAAAACATCTGAGCTGAAATCAATTGTTGGACTTAAGTATTTCTATAGTACTTCATACAATGTAGACTGTGTCAAAGCCACATCACAAGGATAAATAAGTAATTATATAAAAAATCAGATATACACTGTTTGTAGAATGCTGGTGTAGCTATTTTAAATATGACTTAGCTTATAACCAAAAATAAATAAATAAATTGTGATTCATATGTAAACCAACTCTAAAGGCATTTATATTAGTTGAAAACTTCTAAAGTAATTACAGAAGACAAATAGCACCAATAATTACGTCATTACACACAAAAAGAAAGATTTGTTGCAAATTTTAGCATTTTCAATTATGCCTATATTAATCTGTAATGTGTGATACTGTAAATATGAAAATAAAAAGCACTATACAAGTTTATCTAATTATTCTAATTAATTAAAAAAATAAATATATGAAGTAGGCATGGGCTGGTATAAGTTTCTGATGGCCTGTTAACCTTAGATAAACATACCAAGATTTAATACCACGGCTCTAAAATTAAAAAGCAATTTTAAAAACAAAAAAAAAAACACAGCGCACATAAAAACTTTTCATATACCTTAAGAATGGTATAACAGAATTTTTTGGTGGTTTTAAAACCTTGACTTTTCTAAACCCTGGTAAAACTTGAAACCGGTTATCATCCCATGTCTAATATAAAGTGTGAACACACCCTTACTCTAGATGTAAAACATCATCCATACTTACCAGATTAACCAGTGGACCTCCTGAGTTTCCATACTTCCCGTTAATTATGAAAGAGAGAAAGAGAATTCAGCTAAAACTATGTGTCAAACATTTGTTAAAGCCTGAAAACAGCATGATCTTTCATCTTACATTGATGATGGCATCGGTCTGGATGTAGCCCATGTCAGAGTCCCGGATACCGAGCTCTTTTCCATCTCTCTGTGTTGTGCTGACGATGCCTGTCGTGACTGTGTTCTGAAGAGCAAAAGGGCTGCCGATGGCAACCACAAACTCACCAGGCCTCAGGTCAGCAGAGCGACCTAATGATAAGACCTGTAATTTCTTCTGCAGGAGAAATGAACACAACAAATCATGTAAAGTAATTAATTTGGAAAGTTATTTAGTCAATATGTTCATTACTGATTTGTTTTTATAATGGCTTAATTTGTAATAAAATACTAGCATATGGTTGTGTTTTGACAGTATTAAGAGTAGTAGTCTTCGAATTCTACACCACTCACATCATTTGAATGAATCACCATTACATTGCTTTATAATAACTTTATTGAATTATTGTATACAGGGTTTCTATGCTTTCATGAACAGCCGATCCAAGGACTTTCAAAGCAGCATTAATTTTAATTTAAGAACCTCTGTAACTCATACCACAGCATATGTAGCGCCATGAAAGTCTTTACTGTACTAAACAACTAACTTAATTATTATTATATGTTAAACATGTCAGAGTAATTTTCACAAATTTTGACCCTTTTAAAAAGTCATGTTCAAAGAACTTTAACAAAATTGGTTGAATTTAATAATGTTAATATTCAAATGTGCTTTCTGAAATAAATGTCCGTTATATTTCAGTGTTATTGTATAAGATCTAAATTTAAAGTTTTTTCATTTTAGATTTTTAGTTTTTTCAAGTAATTGTTGAAATAAAACATCATTATTTCAAATTTAATTCAGACAATTTTAAGAACCAGGCCATCCATATGTGTGAAATTTAAGTACTTTCAAGAAATGTGGGAACCCAGTGTATATTACTAACTATCTTGCCTGACACCTTGTGACATTGATAGTTAAAATATGCTTGAAATGATGTCAGTTCAGTGGTACATTGATGCAAAAAGTTTAACCAAACACTAAGAAAACAGGATCTGTTTAAAAGATTTTAAATCAATCATAAGTTAATGTTGGAAAATTATCTGTAATACAGCATCAACTACAAAACACATTTAAATAATATGTTTATATAACAACAACGTATTAAACATAAAAAGGTTTTTCAAAGATTTTGCACATACAGTTTGTAGAAAACAATGTTGCAAAAATGGGGGAAAATGCTGTACTATACATGGCAGGCAAGAAGTCACTTTGTAAAGGGACATTAAGTATTTTTATGCATGTTCCCATGTAAAGAAACGCCAAGTACACAAAAAAGCATTTTTGTAGTTTACATAGAGATGATAACAATATTATCTTCAAAATCGTCTTCATTAAACATTGTTTTCAAAAGTTTGCATGTTTCAAGCACCCATAAAAAAATTTGTCATGTAAATGAATGAGCAAAATTTTTTAAACAATTTTAATTGCACTGTTAACAATTTCCTGTAGAATTTATAGTATTTTACTGGTAGCAGTTCGCCAGTAACTTACTGTTCTCTCAATTACAGTAAAAATACAGTATTTACAGCACCATTTATCTTGTTGTAAATGTGTTTAAAGTATTGCATTTATATTTATTATAAAATATACATTCGTTTTTACAATTAAATTTTAAAATACAGTAACATACTGCATAAAATTCATTTCATATTACAGTTTAGTTCACCAGAAACTATACTGTAAATCAATTACAGATAAAGACTGTATTTATAGCACAATTTAACTTGCTGTGAATATATTTACAGTATTGTATGTCTTTACTGTAAAATATAGTAGTTTTCACAAGGCAACTTTAGACTACAGTAACATACTGCATAATTCCATACTGCACAGTAAAATTCAGTTTATATAACTGTTAAATACTGTGTAATTTACAAAATTTACAGTGTATGCAAACATTAAGGGAACTTTAGATCAACGCTCAACTAAAATGTTTCAGAAAATAAATATTACATCAATGTTTTGATGTTAATAAATGTGTATCCAAAGCCATCCTGGGTTATGCATATGGAAATATTTATTATTACAGGCTGTGTTTGTTACTTTTGTTTAATAAAGTTATTGCTGCAAAATAGAGTCTCTATTTCTCTTAATCAGGCCATAACAGAAAATGTCTGCCATTTTTTTGTTAACAACAAATGTTTGTTCAAATCTTCTACAGAACTTTGTCAGAAAGTTCTCCAACATTAGATCCATGACAATGATTCAAGTGATGTGAACAGACGGTGATCCGCTGGCTATGATGGTGAGTGAACAAAAACACCAATACTGATGGAAACTTCTGAATTTGACCGCCTGAACAAACTGGTCTGAATTCATTACTCGAAAAAAAATATGAGTACAGTCTGTCCTAAAAATCAAATGTGACAAACAAATCAGAATTGGGTGCAGTGTGGGAAAACGTCTCAGGCTGCAGAGCAAAAAAATATGGGAAAACGACATCAACCACTAAAATCAGAAACAAAACATCTGCGAGCCCTCCAGACTCTCTGACGTGGGAACATTCTTTGATTTCTGTTTCCAAAGCAGTCGCTGCTCGGCAGTATCTGTTTGATATTCTATCAAAAAGTGCTAGAGAAATATTACACTGGAGCATTTACACATCTCAATAATCAGATCCATGTGCATCAGAAAACAAAACACCTCTTATAACACAACATAAAGTAACACGCATAAGTAGGTCAGGCTGCCATTAATGTCCAAGTGTGTCTAGACAAAGCAGATTGTGTGATACTATAAACCATCTGCCTCTGCGATCATAAACATGGGATATAGGAGTCAAAGGTGTTGCCATTTTTGGAAGACTTTTTATATACATTGTTGACTAACAAGCTAATAGTGTGGGAAACTCCAGTGTTAAAAAAAAATATGGTGAGAGCAAGGCAATTACAAATCAGACCTTAAAGGGATATTTTCCCCCCCAAAAAAACTAATTTCCTCAGTACTCTTCCTTAAATGTTTCCAGACCTTTAGAGTTTCTTTCTTCTGTTGAATACTAAAGAAGATATTTTGAAGACAACTGAAAACCTGTAACCATTGAATTCCATACACTGTTAAAAAATGTAAGCCAACAAAAAATAATCCTGATTTCCTTTTGCTTTTTCTTGTACATTCAACTTTTGAAAACATCAGCTGCACTGACATAAAACTATTTGTCAGTAATACAAAAAACATTTAGTTGGGTTAACAAGATTATTATTTTTCTGGAGAAGTGAACTACTGTGTAGCAAAACCTTTTTAAGTTGTGCCAACTGAACATTTTTTTGTCTGCAGAACTGGAATGCCTAAAGTTGAGTAAACAAAAAAATCTCATAATCCTTATTTCCTTTAATTTTAACTTGTTTACTTAATTTGAAATTAAAATTTTTAAATGAAAGCATCAGTTACACTGACCTAAAATGTCTGAAGTTGAGTGAACAAAAAAACTAAAAAATGGGTACTAAGAAATAAAACATTATCAGAACAAACAAGCATAGTTTAATTGAAAAACCACCACAAAACAACTAAAAACTGAAACAGAGAAAAAACATTATTAGACACAGAATTAGTAACAAGACAGAAGGCAAAATAACAATAACGGTAAGCAAGGCAAGGATCAAAACATGGCAGGACAAACAGGGAATAAATGCTTTGTAATGCTTCACAGGGTAAAACAGGACTCAGCAAAGAGTCTGTGTGAATGAGGTGTCTTTATAGTCCTAGTAATCAGTCTATCATGAGCTTCCAGCTTTGTGTGTAAACAGGAGAAACTGGTTCCACCATTTGAATTATAATGTGAGCATTTGATTTGTCCTTTAATTATTACAGTATTTTACTGAGTTGTTCATGAAAACTAAATATCAAATACATGATTTAATCGTTTGAGCGTTTGATTTATCATTTGGGTAGTTGTTTTGAAAGTTTGATTTATTACTTGATGTTTTTAGGCATTTGAATTTTCATTTTCCTTTTGTTAGGAAAAAACTTCCATATACTGTATCTATATATATAAATTTTTTGTGGATTTTTACAGTGTAGTAGGAAAAAACAACTACTTTTGAAGTCAATAGTTGTAGGTTTCCTGCTTTCTTCAGAATATATTTTTTTGTGTTTAACAGAAGAAAGAAACCCATACATGTTTTAAATAAGTAAAATGTGATTATATTATGCCAGGATAATGAATTTTGTGTACTTTCTTTCAAGCCTTTAAGACTTTTATTAATCTTCAGAACACAAATGCTGATTTTTTTTAAAGAAACCTGGGAGGTTTCTGTTCCCTCGTTTTGAAAAGTCTATTTACTGACTTTATTTATCTAAAAATATTCTCACCTTTGGGTTAATCTTGATCGTGGCGATGTCTGATTTCTTGTCAATGTCTCTGATGGAGGCCTCGTAGGTTTGGCCATCGTGTAGCTGCACTCGTAGATGCTGGCGGCCTGTTACTGTTGCACTGCTAGCAACCACATGAGCGTTGGTCACAATCAGACCAGACTGGGTCATGATGAATCCAGAGCCGCTTGACAAAGGTACGTGACGGCCAAAGAGTGGATGGCTGGATACACACATTAAAAAAAAAATTATTTAATGAAGATTGCTTGCAAAGTTTATATGAATACACTTTGCTGAATGCATAGTGACCCTTTTTCGACCCACATTGCTTAACTATTATTACAGAACTTGAAAATATGATACCAAAGCAACCGTTGGCCACCTATGAAGTGAAATGAAAATATTAATGCAATACGTATGGAATAACTGACAACAAGCTAATTATTATTAATATTATTTTTATTAATTATTATCTAATTATTGCAATATAATGCACACCCTAGGTGGTGATTTGGTTACAAAGCAAAGCAGAGTTGCCATTACCCCTCAGGTGTGCAATATTTTCTAACAACGCAATAGATCACAGAGTCAGTTATTCCCATTGTAATATAATAATAACCTTGTTTCACTGCGTAGATGTTACTGCATATAAAGACATCATTCAGATGTTGTAATTCAAGACATCAAGACATTTGTCAGGTTTTTCTGTCCACAAATCATTGCTGTGTGTGGGATTAATTTCTGACACATCTCACTCAAAGCCTTTTTCTTTGATTTGATTAGATTTTTGGCTATTGTGGACAGGGTCATTTGGTTATACCACAAGAAAAGTCAGCTAATTCGTAAGAATTCATACAACTTCATTCATATGAAAATGGTTTTGGAAATCATAGTTTTACCATGGTAACTGTACTAAAACTGCTGTAATACAAATGGAAGTTTATTCAGAAAAAACATTAATTCATTCATTTTCATTTCGGCTTAGTCCCTTTATTAATCTAGGGTCGCCATAGCGGAATGAACCGCCAACTTATCCAGCACGTTTTTATGCAGCGGATGCCTTTCCAGCCACAACCCATCTTTGGGAAGCATCCACGCACACTCATACACTATGGACAATTTAGCCTACCCAATTCACCTGTACCGCATGTCTTTGGACTGTGGGGGAAACAGGAACACCCAGAAGAAATTCACGCAAATGCTGGGAGAACATGCAAAAGTCCACACAAAAACGCCAACGCCCAACTGACCCTGTCAAGTCTCGAACCAGCGACCTTCTTGTTGTGAGGCGGCAGCACTACCTTCTGCTCCACTGCATCGCCTCTAAACAAAACATAATTACTGCAATTTTACAGTTAAAAAAACTGTTATTTTTAAAAGGATAACCCTATCCCTGATTTGGAAATGAGCAAATGGTATTTCAAACCGTGAGTTCATCTGAAAATGATTCCCTACTTGTTCATCAGCCAATCAGAATAAGGCATCTAACAGCCCACCATTACACAACATTATATAAAACCACCTTTCTTTGTGAGTCTTCAATCAGGTGCCAATATTCAGATATAAAAATTGCTAACCAAATACACCAGTTCAAACATCACCTGAACGACACAGCTAGGAATACAGAAGAGGACAATCGTAATTACTTGAGGAAGAGCTCGACGTGGACCACAGCAGGGGCGATCTTCTCCACCACATCAGCGATGAAGTTAAACTTGTACCTCGGGCTGTTCAGATGCGCAGGATCTGTACTAGCAACAAGAAGCATTCATGTCAATGGCAGTATGATATGCCAGATATGAAGGCTATTGGGATGTATTAGCAATAATAACTGTTGATTTTTAGTAACTAGTTTCATCTTTATTTTTCCAAACATTTAGATACAGTATATATCCAGCCTAATCTCATGAGGAAATGTACCTATTTTTTGTTTTGTCAGTTTAGTGGCTAATTCAAATCCCACCCCTAAACCCAAACGTCATTGGGAGATGATCAAATCAAACAAAACTGTATGACTGAGATCTTGCGTGTTCATACCAATTAGCCACTAAATCAAAAGGTTACGAATTGTTGTGAGATTGTGTTGAAATTTCACAGTTTCTATACAATTAGCACAACTGTTTTCAACACTGATAATCAGTGGTGTAAAGTAACAAATAACAAATACTCAAATTACTGTAATGAAGTATTTTTTTTTCTTAGGAATTGTACTTTACTAAGTAATTTTTAAAATGAGTACTTTTACTTTCAATTTAATACCTTTTTAGTGATCTATCATAAGGCTGTGCAATTAATCAAAAATTCGTTTTCGATTTCGGCTTTTAACAATTATGAAAAAACATTCATTGAGATAAAACGGTTATTCCATTATACACCCCCTTTCCAGTTGTACACATTTGTTGCTCAGTTTCATGTGAAAATGACTAAAAGCATGTACTGTAATGTAACTTGTACAGCACGGGATGCGGGAATTCATTGATTTGAATCAATCGTGTTTTTAAAAGCGCGAAAGAGCGCATGCGGTTGTGTGTGTGCACTCAGCTTCAGAGATGAGCATCTAAAGTCATCTTAATGTGAGCGCTGTAATAGTCAAATACATGCACATTTGTGTCAAAACGCAGTGTAGTGATTATTCATATTAACCCTCATTTGCGTAATAAACAAACGAGATGAGAATCAAAAGACAAGTAAAAGTGAAACCATTAATCAGAACCGCGCTGCTCTTAAAGTGACAGCGCGCAAAATTCCTGCTGTCGACTTCCAGTAAAGAAGCTTAAAGCAGTTTGTTTCATATTTTTATTCTATTGTCTTAATTTCCCTTTCCTTATTTACTGGGAAGAAAATAACTGTACATACAGTTTAATTCAGAATTGCTAGTCCTCCATTTTCTGTTTAATGGAAAGAAGTTTTTTCAACACATTTATAAACATAATAGATTTAATAACTCATTTCTAGTAACTGATTTTTTTTTATCTTTGCTATGATGACAGTATAGACTATTTTACAACATATTTTTCTAGATACTAGAATTCAGATTAAAGTGCGATTAAAAGTCTTAATTAGGGTAACTAGGCAAGTCATTGTTTAAAAGTAGCTTCTTCTGCAGACAATCAAAAATATATATTGCTTAAGGGGGCTAATACTATTGACCAATCAAAATATTTAAACATGATGTTATTCCAGTCAAAATAAAACAAATAAGACTTTCTCCAAAAGAAAAAATATGATAGGAAATACTGTGAAAAATTCCTTGCTCTGTTAAACATTATTTGGGAAATGTTTATTAAAAAAAAATTCACAGAAGGGTGAATAATTTGACTTAAACTTATAATCGTTTTGAATAATCGTGATTACAATTATCACCAAAATAATCGTGATTAGGATTTTTCCTATAATCGAGCAGACCTACTCTATCCGTACTTTTACTCCACTCTTTTCCTTCAACATGCCGTCACTACTTTACGTTTTACTTGTATTTTTTATATTTGATTAGCTAAGTAGAATGAACAGTCTTATGATTCCCATTCAATCAAATTGCATGTAGAAACATTGCACTTTACAGAACAACCTCAAGACATGGGTGATTTATAAATGCAGCAATTATGTACAGTTTGGAAGCATTAAAGGTACCCAAGTAGGCACAAATGACTTTAAACAATCACTAAATGTACTACAGAATGTTACGTTTTCACACACACACATGTGTTTCTGTGGATAGCATGTAAATGGATCAACCTCTCACATCATAATTCTCACTAGTACTTTTAAAATGGCTACTTTTTACTCGTACTAATATAATAACAACATATACTTTTACTCTACTCTTAAGTACTTTTTAAAGGGCGACTTTTCGTCACACTTTATTTTGATGGTCCGTTTGCTGAATATAAGTTACATTGCATCTACATGTCAACTAATTCTCAATAGATTATAAGTAAACTTGGGTTGTGGTTAGGGTTAGTGTGAGTTGACATGTACTTGCAAAGTTTCTTATAGTCAGTTAAATGTCTGTTGAAGGAGCAGTATTGACATTAAGCAGACAGTCCACTAATACTTAAATAGATCATCAAAATAAAGTGTTACCCACCTTTTTACTCACACTTTGAGTAATATTTACAACAGATAACTTTACTATACTAACTTGCCATACATCTTTGGGTAAGTAATGGTATTTTACTTCAGTATAATTTTTCAGTACTCTTTTCACCACTGAAAGATTGTGTGAAACAGAACTTAATCTTCATTATTCAACTTCATCAGCTGTCAGCGTTGCACTAAATATTTGAAAAGGTACATGCTTGTGATGCTCCCTAAGAGTATATGAAGTTGAATAGATTTAAGACATCCATTGTAATAATCTGGATCACTGCATCTGCTAGGTGTGTCACTTTGAATACTTCCCTTATGTTCCGTGGGCTGGAAATTGTTTCCTTTTTCCCAAAGCTTTGGATAGAACCTATAAACATTGGTTCGTGTTTTGTTTTGCAATTCCGTAGAAATGAGCAAAAAGCTACATTTAAATGGTGTTTATATTCTGCCGCTGGGTGAAATAACTTCAGGAATAGCAAGAGGAAGTGAGAGTCTACATCACACTAAACATCCAAAGCACACTGACATTTAGACAAATCTAGCAAGCACAATGTCCAGGCCTAAAGTATTTGTCCCCTATTTAAAAAATAAAGGTTATGTTCAATTTAGACTGACAAAAGCAGCTGGAGACAGTGTGAAATTCCAAGAAGTCTTAATCACACAGGAAGATAAAGTTAGTGGAGATTTAACAGCAGTGCTACAGCCGACTGACTCAGTGTCAGTGAATTAGTGTGATTATGTTTCATGCAAAGTCATTTCAGCAACACTATACCTTGATGCTCTCTAGAAATCACTAGAAGTCATTAGAGTATTAGTAGAAAATCATTAATATTTCCTAGCACTTTATTTTGAAGGTCCCCTTTGGACATTATAGTTATTTTTTATATATTTTATTTGTTTACTTATATTTATTTATTATTTTTTAAGTGATGGTAATAGGTAGTTACCACTACCTATTAGTAACTAGGCATCTGGTCTTGGACTGACAACTATAGACGCATCATCAACTAAAAAATAGTCTAAACCAGTGGTTCTCAAACGTTTTTCATCAAGTACCACCTCAGAAAAAAAGTTGTCTTTGCAAGTACCACCATAATGAGCAGTATTGAAATGAGCGTATTAGGTCTAGTAAAGCAGCTAAAGCTCAGTACAGATCAAAAACGAGGCATATTAGTTCCTATTATTAAGAACATTTAAATCAAAATGTGCTTTTAAAAGCTAAAAATAGAAGGTTACTGTTCTTAAAGTAAAAAAAGAAATGACTCCTGGTTTATCAGCACCTGGAAATGTTGACTGGACCTCATAAATATGGGCTTTATGTCATATTCGTATACAAATCATTTTTGATAATTAATTTAAATATATGTAGCATGTACATATGACATATTAGATTTATCCGCGTACCACTAGAAGGAAGCCTGTGTACCACTAGTTCCACAGTTTGAGAACCACTGGTCTAAACAAAGATGTTTCTTTTTGTGCATAGAACCGTTTACTTGTTTTCAAGCTGTAATCTCAACATGGGAGCCAGCAACATAAAAAGGGGGAAAATCCTATTGCATGCAACAGGTTTGATTGGATTTCCCCAGTGAGTGTACATCATGTAGACACATTTTTCTAATACTTTTGGAAACTTTTGAAACTTCAAGGTTGAATACATTATTAAATTCAATGTGCTTATGAATATGCAGCTATTTAGTTTACAGTTTCATATAGAATTTCTCCTCACTAAGAGATAATAAATAATTTAGTACCATATGTTTAAGTTTTATCAAAAGAAAACCATTTACAAGGTATTTTAACTTATACATTACTTTAAACTGACTTAAAATGACAAGTTAAATCTCATAAAATGTAAAACATGAAGTTGAAACATGGATAAATAGATCTTCTTTTTTCCTTTTTTTTTCTTTTTTTGTCAAATACAGAAGAGAATATTTTGAAGAAAGCTGTAAACCTGTAACCATTGACATCAACAGGAAAAACAAATACTTTTGAAGTCAATGGTTACATGTTTCTAACATTTTTAAAAATATCTTCTTTTGTGTTTAACAGAAGAAAGAAACTCATAAAGGGTTGAAACCACTTGAGGGTGAGTAAATAGTAAGTAAATTTACTTACATTTCAAAAAACTATTCTTACAATATAAAATGGTTACATTTTTAATTCACTAATTACTTATTCACAAATCCAGATTTCCGATGTTATCATTTAAAAACTAAAAAGTAGGCTAAGTAGTTAAATTGACCATGACTGACCTGAGCTTGAGGGTGCACATGAGCCCTTGTGTCTTTGGGTTATCACGGAGAGTCTTCGCTGCTGCGCTTTACGCGAAGCAGTCCTCATCTTACACACATTCCCGTAGGTCTTTCCGTCGGTACCACATACTCTGTGAATGGTCTTACACTGGCAAACACCTTTAGAAAGTCGTTTACCGGTCGGAAATTTACATTCCAGCCCGTCGCCGCACAGGACATCTTCCTTCCGACCACACGGCGCGCCTTCGCCCAGGCTGCAGACCAGACAGCAGTTGCAGCGGTCGGGCACATACCCGCTCGGACAGCTCGGGCTCGGACATTTACTCACATCGCACTTGGATGGACAGTTCGACTTCAGCTCTGCAATTGCGAGGTCCTGCGTAAAGATAAATGTTGCTGCAGCTAACAGAATTACCTGCATTCCGTCTGTTTCCGAGTAGAGAAATATACAGTTCAGGTAGTCCTGTCTAGTTTGTTCGGTGACCTGCTTTGTTAAATCCTTGTAATAATCATCCCTGACTAATTAAGTTTTAAAGAAGCTAAAATACTGCAGCAAAACACAGCTCCAATGATTTTTCCATAAACAGCATCCCTCCCCTGATGTTGGTTAGTAAAATACCCGAGGTTAAAACTTAAAGGCTCAGATGCTGCTTCTCGTGCAATATACCATTGTAAATATCAGTCCTGGATTAATCTAGCCCGGTTTCTCGCACAGACTCACACGCACTCAAGTCTCTGCACCTCAGTCTTTTCGTAGACTAAACCCACTCACACATAGTAGGAGCTATGAAGAGACAAACATTACTCAACAGTCTAGGAAAGATCAAGCCCAGCTGACACATAGCAGGAATATTCAAATAGAGCTCAAAATCCAAAGACAGAGAAGACAGGACGTATAAATAGGCCTATTTCTAATATAATCTTGCTGACGTTTGTATTTTTTAATTACTGTTTAAAATTAGATTTTTGTTAAATTAAATAACAATGGCCAATATAATCACAGCTAAAGAGTGTGAGATTTAGTTTGAAATCAATGTAAGTCATTAAAAATTACAAATAACAACAACACAATAACGTCACAAAAATTTTCAGGGCTAATTGAGAGATCTCATCCATAAGGCCAATTTTGTATTTTTACTTAAAAAGAGTTTTTCCAGAGGCACAAAATTACAGCAATCCAGCAAATTTTGACCCTTTTTTAAAATTATTATTATTATTATTATTATTATTATTATTATTATTAATTATATTATTTAATCTTACAGTTTTCAGTTGGAATCAGATGGGTGATTGAGAACACGTAAATGAGAAAATACTCCATCCTGAGGTGAATATTAGTACTGCAAACGGGGTGTTTTAGTGATAGTTCACTATAAAATGGTTATAAAATTGGTGTTAATTCACTCCAGGCTCTAATCTTTACACGTTATCTTGCAATGAAATGCATAAAAAAACCATAAAAATGGACACACTTTGAAGGTAATACACCACTAAAACGATCACAATCAGAAAGATAAAAATTTTGTTTTTGAATAGCAGAAATACTTTAGCTAACATTATAGTCCTTAGACAAAAAATTTACAACAAAAATACAATAAAAATAAAATACAATTCACATGATAAAATGTAAATTGTTCTGAGAATTTAAAGTACAAAAAAAAAAAGAAAATCCACATGGTAGAAAAAAATGACATTGTCTATATAAACCCTAGTACATTTCATTTATTCATTTTCGCTTGGCTTAGTCCCTTTATTGATCAGGGGTTGCCACACCAGAATGAACCGCCAACTTATCCTGCATATGTTTTACACAGCGGATGCCCTTCCAGCTGCAACCCAGTACTTGGAAACATCCATACACATTTATTCACATACATAACCAAAAGGGCCAATTTAGTTTATTCAATTCACCTTTAGTTCATGTCTTTGTACTGTGGGGGAAAACCGCAGCACCCGGAGGAAGCGAAGTTGTCTTCCAAAAATGACACCACTTACAGTTCACAATAAACATATAGATCAATCTGTCATACAAAAATCTTAAGGTTATGGCAGAAGTTAACATTTAGAAAGAATATTTAATGTAATACTACATTTTTTATCTTAACACAAGAGAATATTTCCAAACATAAAATTATTTTTTGAATACAAACATTGGTTGCACGCTGAAATCTTCAAGAATGTGTGGTACGCCGTACGCCAAAGACTTAAAGGAACTTAGGGTAAGCTGATAAAACAAAAACATCTTCATATCTTTCTTTTCCAATGTTTCCTGGAAGCCTTAAAGGGAAGACAACCAAAAAGTCAGATTGAGGTTTAGTCAGAATCAATGACATAGTGAATCAGAAAATATCAATTAATTGGATAATGTTTAGAATTATTTCTGGAATATAAAAAAATTTAATACATACTTTAAATCCATATGCCCTCAGAATTGTCTTGATTTTCTGATTTCTGCAATTTCTCTGCTACAGATGAAAAGAAGCACACAACAGTCACCATCTCAATCTTATATACTGTACTGAATTTTACATAACCTTTAATGCTGTAACCTTATGTTCCTTGTCACATGGTGGGCAGTTTTATCATTATTATTTTAATGAATTGAATGTATTATATTTTAGCTCAGTACATTTTTTGTTATATTCTATATTTTGGGGGATTTCTTTGGGTATCACTTTATATTAAATTTGTTTGCATGTACATAATTAAGTTTTATCCTTAAACCTACCCCCAAACCTAATCTTAGTCCATGTAGTGACCTTAGTACTAGTATCTTATGTTAACTTCATATAATAAAGTGCAACCCTAAATCCATTGATGGCATGTTAATCACGTTTTGAGCATAGGTAGACCTGAAAACGTAATAAATCTCGAAGACTTTGAAGCTAAGACAAATGTTTAGTCTCTTTTTAAAGAAGTCTCTTTTTTATTTTAATCCTGGTGGATTATTGAAAATGAAAACAATATGACCTATAGTCTCTAAAGGCGGTTTACAAGGACATTACTTGTGTCTTTGTAATTCAAAACACTCAAAATTCATACTTTATGGGGTCAAGGTTTCTTGTGTTGGTTAAGTTTAGTTTAGGGGTAGGGGTGGGGTAATGCCATATATACAGTAATAAGTGGTTTTTACAATATAATATACATTACGCCTATGGGGAGTCCTCATAAACCATATATACAAGTATATCTGTGTGTGTCTGTACCAGTTTTGGTGGTTTAGGATGACAAATGTACAAATTTGTATCATGACATAATTATTACCTAGGCATTTCAGTGTTTATTTCAGTGGTTTATGAAGACGTGCACTGTGTCCTCGTAATATACAACTCGTAATATTTTTTTTTTTCAATTCAAAATTTGCCACAGATTTCCTGTAAGGGTGCCATATTTATCTGTGTGTGTGTGTGTGTGTGTGTACATCAAATCAGCAATGGTGTTTTGGGCAACATGATTTAGTATTACTTAGATTTACCTTTTTCCTGGCGTTTCCCATGTTCTTTGATGAATTGACCTTTGTTTTTATGGTATATATCAGAAATCTTCTCCAGCAGTTGATTTACTTGAGTCTGATCCTCAATGTCCTTGTTATTCAGTGCATGATATCTTTTGTCATACATTTTTAGAAGGCCGTCAAGCTCTGTATTCTCCTTAATGAACCCTTCGATATCTTTGTCTTCCAGATCATCCTTTCCAGAGAAAACGATCAGTGTGTGTGCTCTTGATTTGTCAAGACACGTGTGTATGTGATCTATCATTTTAAAGGTTTCTGCTGTAATTTCTCCCACTTTAATTACAATCATAATGACGTGCAGTCCTGGAGTGGCATGTGAAAGAGACTGAGAGATTGAATCGTTCACTTCTGTTTCGTCTTTAATTCCAGGAGAATCAATCAACATTAAATTAACCCCAGGCCTGCTGATTGTATACACAGGGGATTTGCTGCTTTTGGTTTTGGCATCTTTTCCTAAAAGAGTCTGGATGGTTGAGGTTTTTCCTGATCCAGTCTTTCCCAAAACAACAACTCTGACCTGTTGAGTAGTTTTGTCCTGAGGATCTGTATTGTCTTTCTTGGGCCTCTTCTTTTGTGCATTTGAAGGTCCGGTCACTTTATCAGATGGGTGCTGACCCTGTTCTGGCTTTCTAATCCTCATTTTTTCATCTTGATTGTTAATATTGGCACAATCCATTTCATCGTCACTCTTTATCTGTGTTACTTTCAGAGCTTGTAAGACTTTGTTCAGACTCTTCTTGACAGATGAACTGTCTTTGTTGTTCCAGGTGAACACTCGATTCCCACAGCTGAGAATAATGCTCCGCAATGGTCCTGTTTCCTCCTCTAGAAATTGCTTAAAGGATTTTGACTCAAGGTTATCAGAGTGTGTGAACAGAATTGAGGTGTGATTCATGAATTGTTCTCCTAAGACTTTATGTAATTTTGGAATCATTAGCATTTCTTTGGCAGTAAAGGAACCGATAGGGAAGACCAAAAGAAAAGCATAAGGTCCATTAAGTGACAAAATGGC